>NC_085865.1:33596692-33639192 GCF_034702125.1 Engraulis encrasicolus | reverse complement strand
CAGAATAGTCAGACGCGCACTTATGTATACAGTAGCACCACCTTGTTGGTGGATCATAGGTGGGCGGCAAACTCTGGCCCAGGGGCCACATGCAGCCCGCTGAGCCATTTGATCTGGCCCACAGAGCCTTTACAAGACAGACAACTTTTAAATACAAAGTGATGCTCGCGCAACACTCTTAAAATGACTACCCAAGCCAGGGGCCTTGTGGGTTACACAGTAGGCTACTGTACTGTTGCCTACATGCATTTCAATACATTTTCAGAAATGAAATTACCGAAAAGTTATGCCAGCGTACACTATTACTTATTATTGACAGGCAAGCTGCCTGTGACATCTGGCCCTTTGACCAATATTCTAAACTCAATGGGCCCTAAACTCTTCGGCCAAAACAATTGCCAACCCCTGTGCTAAGGCTTACTGGAGCTAGCCATGTGTTTATGTACAGTATATAGTGGGGAAGAGTTGAAACAGAAAACCGCCTACACACTGCCCTCCTCTGTTGGGTCGGGTGAACTTCATGTCTCTTCCACAACGTTGGGAGTTTCCTCAGAAAAATGCATCTATTAGTGAGCGTGCTTGGCAGCCACTCAAGACCTAGAGAGTGCAAACTAGCTGTCTACAGGGAGTCAACAGACCCATTAAATCGTAAACGGAAGGCTGCTGGTGCCTGAGCAAGGACGTCTGAATCACTGATGCTGCTACTGTGGATGTGATGCTCTACACTCGGTAGTGAGGTAGAGCTGGCTTTGCTGCCCTCTTGTGTTCAGTGCAGTGACATAACAGCTCTGGGGTTATGGAACCCCCCTAAGCTGCTCACTCTGTAAGCTTCAAGAGAAGCTTAGTTTAAAAATAAATAAAAAACGGATTGTTAGAAATCATAGGTACGCAGTCACGTTCTAGCAACAATTTCAGTAACCCTTTTCGTAACTGTTAATTCTATACCTGTAGCTTTCAGGCTTTCATGTTAGTAGGTTGTGTTGCACAGAAATAGAAGAGGAGATGGTGGAAAGTAGGTCATCTGAAAGTCGCCTGCATTTCATTGTCATGTCATCTTCCAAAAAAGATTGATAATTACAGGATTGACTTGAGGCTACAAACCACCCAGAGGTCTGGCATGCCAAATGCACTTTAATGATCTGTCCACGAGAGCATGGGTAGTATGCATCATCGACTAACCAACCCACTCTGTGGTGTCCATCAGGCCAACCGTACATGCATACTAACCCCCACAATCTATATCTACACACACACTAACCCAGACTTGTTCCTGCATGGTGCACGGAAATCGTCCCACAAAAGCACAAGCGAAAGGGCTGCATGCCATTAGCCCTGTGTGTGTGTGTGTGTGTGTGTGTGTGTGTGTGTGTGTGTGTGTGTGTGTGTGTGTGTGTGTGTGTGTGTGTGTGTGTGTGTGTGTGTGTGTGTGTGTGTGTGTGTGTGTGTGTGTGTGTGTGTGTGTGTGTGTGTGTGTGTGTGTGTCCGCGCAAATGACATGGTTGGAAATTACAAATTCAAAAATATCAAAATTTCATCTATCCATTGGCAAATGACTAAAATCAATAAACAATTCAGGGTTTCCTGCATGGAACCTGTATTTCACTATGAAACGGATCAGACCCATTTACGTTTCGCTTGAATTTCAGAGTAGCAGCTGGTGCCAATTTCCATCCTTGTTACTGTGTGCGTGCATGTGTGCGTGAGAGAGAAATTGTGTGTTTACATGTGTGTGTATGTGTGGATATGACATAATACACAAAGCCTCTTCTCAACACTGTTCTCTGTGTGTGTGTGGTGTTAGTTGCGGACACCCCTACGCCCCCGCCACCCCCTCCTCCGGATGACATGCCCATGCTGGACGACTCCCCTCCCCCGCCCCCACCCCCGCCAGTCGACTATGAGGAAGAGGACGCCACCGTGGTGCAGTACAACGACCCCTATGCCGACGGAGACCCCAACTGGGCACCCAAGATCTACATGGAGAAAGGTGAGGAGGGTTAACACACACACACACACACACACACACACACACACACACACACACACACACACACACACACACACACACACACACACACACACACACACACTCTCTCTCTCTCTAACTGGGCACCCAAGAACTACATCAAGAAAGCAGAGGCTTATCTCACACTGAAACACGCATTAACACGCACAAAGACGATAAAAAGTTGCTTAAAACATGGCTCCTTTCACCGCCATGACCCTGATGTGATGAAAGAGAATCTACACACTTGTCAAGGGGTCCATCTCATGAACTTAACTCCCGTCCTCGCCTTGTGCTTGTGGCCTTGTGTTCCGCTGACACCCCACCTCTTTGGAAAAAAACAATGAAGTTTCCCTGCTGTCAGACTAGTCACAACCATTGTTGGGGTACTTTTCCCCATTCAATATTCCGATTGCAAGTGTGAAAATTACCTTCGGATTTTGCTTTTGCGAGATATCGTCCATCCTTAATGACGTCTTGCCTTGCATTGCGAGACCACAAGCGCAAAGGGTGTTGGGGGAGTAGTTTAGATAATGGGGTGGAACCATTGAGAGTTCGTTATGTACAATCTATGGGTGGAACCTACTGTACATGTGCTGATTTCCTGCCTGCTGTCTCTCTCCCCCTAGTGGTGGCCATCTACGACTACAGCAAGGACAAGGATGACGAGCTGTCGTTCATGGAGGGGGCCATCATCTACGTCATCAAGAAGAACGATGATGGCTGGTATGAGGGCGTGATCAACGGCACCACCGGCCTCTTCCCTGGGAACTACGTGGAGCCCATCATGCACTACCCAGACTGAACACAGGGACACACACCCTCACTCTCACACACACACACACACACACACACACACACACACACACACACACACACACACACACACACACACACACACACACACACACACACACACACACACACACACACACACACTCACATACATACATACATACACACACACACACACACATACACACACACACGCACACACACACACGCGCACACACACACACACACACACACACACACACACACACACACACACACACACATACATACATACACACATACACACATACACACATACACACACACACACATACACACACATATACTCACATACAAACATACATACATACACGCAGTTCTGTCATATCTCTTGCTGACCAAACTAAAACTATCTTCCTATTCCATACAGAGTATAGAGAAAAAAAGTGCATTTGGATATGATTGAATGTCTGTTTTATTATGAATGGCGAAATAAATGAACAAAATAAAAGTAAAAAAGATGGATCAATGTTTATGTTAACTTTATTTATTTTTTTGGTGTTATGGGTGCTCTGCTTGGCGGCAGTGAGGGACGGGCTGTACAAGTGTAAGGGAATGTTGGTGAGGGTGAGGCTAGAGCCTTACAGCAGACACATGGACACATGCAAGTTGTTATAATAAATGAATAAGTGGTTTAGCCAGGTGACTGTTAATGAAAGGCCCAGTATGTCATTATTATAGTCGTTCATTTTCAAAATGTATCCTGCCCATTCACAAATGTGTTCTTTTCATGAATATTTACTAAATAATAAACAAATATATCGTACTGAGCAAATTGCCGTACAGTCAGTTTGGCTGTCCAATTTGTAGTACTGGTAATTACTGATAATTGAAAATGGAAGACATTGACAAGATCCACCTATTCCTGTGTGAAAAGTTTACATTTCCAATTCATACTGAATTCTTCGAAGTTGATGGTGGTGGTAAATATTCGTGAACAAGACAACATTTGTGAATGGGCAACAAAAAAAATCTGGAATTAAACTTCAAAAAATTACATACTCTACCTTTTGACAAACATAATAGATCCATGCTACTCCCAGAATGCCACATTGAAGTTACCATAGCTTGAAGAATCTCCATTGACTTCAACTCCCTATGTGCCATTCAGGGTCAATGTCCTTCCCTTAACGTTATTGTTTTTGTCTTTATTTTGTTTCCCCATCCCTCTTTCTCTGTTCTGGTCTATACACAATCATTTTCCAACACTGAAATTAAATCTCAAACATCTGAAATCAATTCAAATACTTTTTTTTGTTTCTAATTTGAACTCAAGTCACTGGACATTCTTATATATGTTGAAAAGTGTTGATGTATGTATGAAGCATGCACAAGAATGAATATGTCCATGAAAAGGATATGTATTATAAATCCCACTTTTAATTCTATTATTTTTTTAAATATATATTTACACAACGCTCAGTTTAGTTCCTGTTATTCTAATACTGTCATTTTGGGCTCCCAAACAATTTTGAACGTTTTATTTGTCTGTATCCTTGTAGACATTCTCTAATTTGTTTTTTTTTCTTTTGTATGAGTTCAACCATATTATGTGTTTCCTAAAACCCACAAGGTTTTGGTCTGTTATGTGATTTTTAAAAAAATAGCCTTTTTTTGTTGTTCTTATGGTGTAAAATTCACAAAAGCTGGATCCTACTCAGAGCATGATGATAACCCCCTCTCCCTTCCCACACATACCCAACTTTCAGTCTGGGCTGAAACGCCACAGTGAGAGATAAACTATTTACTTCTTACCAATATCTGTAGATAGCTTCAAAAATAAAGCTCATATAGGCGAGAGTTTGTAAGATGCTACCTGTCTGTACCAATCATGGTTATGCTGTAAGTACTGTGATGCTGCAGCGCTACCTTTCTGTTTTTCCTTTCACCAGTTGGCAGGCCACCACACTGCCATTTTACATCTCTGTAACCAGGAGACCAAGAGAATGGATACCTCCTACTTGCAAATATGTTAGATTTAATCAGATTGTATACTTTCAGATTGTATACTTACCTCACCACAAATGATTCCCACCTTTCATCGGATTCGTAGACCACTGAATTGTCTCCAGTTTAAACGTCAAGTGAACTCATTCAAGAGCTCAGATCAAATGTGTATGTATGTGAAACCGACTTTAAAGACTGGAAAATAGATGCAGATTAGCAAATGCCCCTCTTTATCCATTAATTCCGCTATACCGTTTAAGATTGTTTTGCGAAGTCATGTTCTTGACTAAGGCAGTTCCTTCTTTCCTTTTACTCCACATCCACTCTTCAGAGTTTAACTGTGCTGGCCATATTCCACCATGTCAGGATATGGCAGCTAATGCCTTGATACTTCTAACCTGTTTATGCTTCATTTATTGTTAATGCTCATTTGTGATCCAGCTGATCTTTTTTCAGGGGGCAGAAATATCAAAAAGCTTGTGTGTCTGCCCATCGATTTGTATTTATAATATGTTAATTGAAGAAATTAAATGTACAGTCTTTTATAATAAATCCTTCTCCTGTATAAAATAGTGTTCATGCGTGTTGACTTGAGAACCAATGACGACACAAAAAAGGTTAACTTAAAAAATATTGTTTTTTTTATTTTTCTGTGTACATAGATCTTAATTGATTTTTAAGGCCTTGGTGGTTGCTGTTGAGCACTTACAGAAAAAGTACATACAAAACAACATCCTCCATTGGACTAGCGGTTGCTTTTTTTTAGTTTGGCCTTTTTATGTACATTATTTTCAGTTGTGGTGTGGATAAATATCGGGGCAACCACATACAGACATAGGCGTATGTACACTGAAATCATGGTGATGCCTGCACTTGCAACATCATGTTTGGAATCAGTAATGAACTTTTAAAAATACAGACATCGCCCCCCCCCATCCAGGCGTAGCACAGACATTATGCCGCCATCCACCACTACTTGGTGAAACGTTGAAGGGAGACAGAGATCTGCTTATACAGTACAGTTAAAAGCATACAATTGAGAACAGTGTAAATATATCTCATCTCTTTTTTACTCTTTGTGAACCTCTGCATTCTCTTTTTAAGTGTTGTATGATGGAAGGAACCTTTTCGGTAATGTAACCACCTCATCCTCAACATCTTTTCTGCTCTACACCGCCCCTAGTGGTTATCTAGAGGCATAGCTGCCTGAGAGGGCACCCATCATTTGGAGATGGTCGTTAACATAGGTGTCAGTTCAGAGTTCAGAAAGTCCAAGCTGCCACAGGTTCCTTCAGACGCAGGTGACTTTGCTCGGAGATCGCTGGTCTGGAGTGCTCATAGCCATCATCTGATTCAGAGCTTTTTGGATCAAATCTGTTGGCAGGGTTTCTACTTCCTGAACACGAGACTGACACCTCTGGTCGGCGGTGGTGGTGGTGGTGGTGGTGGTGGTGGGGTCCCTGGGAGGTGAGGTGAGGTGAGGGGAAAGGAGATGAACGGGGTGGCCGGGGATCACTTGTCTCGGGTCAGGACCATCTCTGTGAGACGGATGAGGGCGTCCCGTTCTGGCGAGGGCCGCAGTCGGCTGATCTGCCTGATGGCCTCCTGGCAGTAGCGCTGGGCGAGGTAGTTAGTCTGCTCTACGCCATCACTCTGGGGAAGGAGGAGACACAGGAAGAAAGAGGTCAGGGGGGCGTTGCTCGACAACGTTAGGTTGCCAATGGGAAATGGGCATTGAAACCAACAGAGTTGTTCCTGGGACAACAACATTTTCGAGAAACAGGCTCAGAGACAGATCACCATTTGAGAATTGATATCATAGCCTGAACTTACCGTACCCAGCTGGGACTGCATACATCACGAATATTAGTGAATGGATAAAATCAAATCCATTCTTTTCAAAATTGAGCAGAGTTCACCCCTCCCACCCGAAATCGATACTCAATTTAGCTCGCAGTTCGCAACCCATTATATACAAAATTAGTACAGGACTATGGCCAAGGCCAAGCTAATAATTTAAGATAAAGATGCTTATACAAATGTAGATGATATGGATCAAGAACACCATTCAACTGGTTGCATCAGAAAAAGTGCAATAGGAAACAATACAAAAACTACATTCTGGCCTACCCAGACAAGGAAGCAACTTGATGGATGAGGACTATGATTTGGAGACAGTGTTGCCACTTCTGACACTACAGCAGTACCAGTACTGTACACTGTGCAAAGGTGACTTTAGAATTCCAGGAAGTAGCA
This sequence comes from Engraulis encrasicolus, assembly GCF_034702125.1. Classification (NCBI taxonomy): domain Eukaryota; kingdom Metazoa; phylum Chordata; class Actinopteri; order Clupeiformes; family Engraulidae; genus Engraulis; species Engraulis encrasicolus. The sequence goes on along the minus strand of NC_085865.1, from coordinate 33,632,150 downwards.
AGGACACTTCAAGTACGGAAGCCTTCACAGCCATGGATGGACATACCCTACTACAGCACACAGTAGGGCTGCACAATTAATCGAAAAATAATCAAAATCGTGATAAAATGGTGAAATCGAACTCATGATTTTAATCGTGATTTAATCGTGGCAATAGTGACCTACTTTTGAGAGCGTCCTTGAAGCCAGAACATACTAACAGGCTGGTGTTTCTTGACAGAAATCTGTCCACTTAAGTTTCATGCTATTGCCTTTACATAATTATTACAATTAATTTTATTTTGCTCATCCCATATGTAATTCATTCTTGGTTATACTTCATCTTGTTATAATTTTCAAAAAAATCTGCAAAAATCAATAATCGTGATTAATAATCGTGATTATGATTTTGACCAAAATGATCGTGATTATGATTTTTTTCCATAATCGTGCAGCCCTAGCACACAGTAAGAGGCACTAAGTCCCATCCACTATATAGCATGCAGAGCTATACAGAACCATTATCACTGAAGGAGTAGCTGAGAGCTGATACCGAAAGCAGTTACATTCAAGATAAAGGGAGCATGTGGGGTTAAAGGCGTGTGTGTGTATGCATGCATGCGTGCCTGTGTGCGTGTGCACAAGTTCCTCTTTCACCTCCATGCCATACTGAATGCATTCAAGATAGAAGGAGTGTGTGTGTGTGTGTGTGTGTGTGTGTGTGTGTGTGTGTGTGTGTGTGCGCGCAGACAAGAGCCTCTCTCACCTCCATGACATACTGCCAGGCGCGGTCCACATCACCGTTGGAACTGAAGCGTCTCATGATCATGGCATGCAGCTCGGGGAACTGGAGGAGACAACACACACACACATACACTTATTAGTTAGGAGCGGTTTCTTGGCACATGGGTAAGAGTTAGAGTGCAAATAATTTCCTCAAATGCGTGTCCCTTCTGCAAGGTCCTCATCTGACCTTGTGGGTCATTGTCATAAAGACACTTTCATATTTGACATTTACTAAATAATTTGACATGAAAAAATAACCCTTGTGATGCATGAAGACATTCGCCTATGTGTCGAAGTTTGTGAAAAAGGGTTATTTTACAGACATGTCATTTGTATTTGGAATGTTTATGTATGTCCAGTCCAACATAAAATTAACTTCACTCCAGTCGACAACAAGGCATTAGGTTGCAAGGCACAGAGGAAAGGTTGCAAGTTTGGGATAATGATTGGCACCCTTAGTTAGTGCATAGGGAGGCGGCACGTAGCCTTCCGCGTTGGCCCTCACTGCGGGACATTCTGGTCCCAAAGCACCAACGACACTTGCCTGTAAATAAATAGGCATGTGGACCACAGCCAAACATGCACACATGCACGCACAGGGCTTTCCTCTATGGGCAAAGGTCATGAGCCTGCTTAGCCGTTTACTCTCTACGAGGTACTCGGCCAAAACATTTGAAATCTTTACTCGATGGATGGGGGGGCTTTTAGGCAGACTTTCGTCTCTGCCAGGAGTCCATTTCCATTGTTTTTTCTATGGAAAAGTGTCACAGTTTGAAAGGGCCCTTAGAAAGTATTTTGTAAAAAAAAAAACTCTATTGCATGAAGGATACTGATTTACGATGGTCATCAGTGTGATTGTGTCTGAGTATTCACATGAATTACTGTCTGTAAACAATCCTACACTGATCTAAAATTACATCCTTTGCATACGGGGACCCAGGTTTGCAAATATCTTTAAGGTGCCCCTGTTACCAGTGAAGGGCAACCAGGATTCAGAAGCAACAATCCAGGGGTGAATTTCTCGAAACCAAAGTTGCTTACTACATTAGCTACTTCGTTGCTTTCAATGCATTTTCCCATTGGCAACTACCAAAGTTGCTAACAGGCTAACAACTTCCCTTTTGAGAAACTCACCCCAGTGCCACATATTCCAGATGACGTAACTGGGCAGGTGAAGCTAGGTCATTTGGAATATGTGGCACTGGATTGGACCTTCTGAATGCAGGTTTCCCATGACTAATTGAGTAACTTGGGAGTTTGTCTTACCTGCTGACATGCAAATAAGACGGGGCCGGTGGCCAGGCCAAGCCTGAGGTCTGCTGCGGAGGGCTTACCCAACTGGTTGGCACACGATGTGAAGTCCAGCACATCATCTACCAGCTGGGAGACACAGACGTGACAGGTTATTAACAGAACCACTACAAATCATGGGCCGGTCCTTAATTTGATGACATCAGAACACTAGGAGGTGTGTGTGTGTGTGTGTGTGTGTGTGTGTGTGTGTGTGTGTGTGTGTGTGTGTGTGTGTGTGTGTGTGTGTGTGTGTGTGTAAGAAAGAGGAACTTGGGTCATCTGTTCTATGTAAATGTCTTCTAGCATTGGAAAGTGTAATTACCCTTTCCTGTGTAAGTATATTACAATTACCCAAAGAAAGATGAGCATTTACTGATACAAGACCTATCTCAACTAGATGACCATTAAAAAAGGCCAGAAGCCTATAAAAACAAGATGCTCATAACAAAATTATTAAAGAGTCCCACCTGAAATGCGATGCCCACATTTCTCCCATACTGGAAGGCGATTTCATGCACCTCTGGGTCAGAGTTCACTAATATTGAGACCTGGAGTTGGAGAAGAGGAGAAGAAGAGAGAGAGAAAGACACAAGAAAAGCGCTCAGTGGCTCTTTTTCATACATACAGCTTCACTGGCAACCACAAGCAATGAGACAGAACGTACATACTGCTTTACAGCTGTTGGCGATCAGGCTCGCCGTCTTCTTGAATGTTTTCTCGAGGTAGTGTTTGAAGCGCTCGTTCTCGTTCTCCTTGGAGCCCAGCTGCATGAATTCACCTGTGGACGCACGTCAGAAAGAGATTGTGATTACGGCGTTCTCTTAGCCAAGAAATTTGTCAGATTCTAAGAATCTTCGGTTTGGGTGCTCTTTGGTCAAAGGTTTTTATGTGTACAGGAAAAAGAATGGGAAATAAAAGGTTTCTCTGACCAAGGCACTCCGTTGTTCTGAAATTGTTCAGTTATTAAATGTTAGCGTTATTAAGATATCAAATATTGACAAGTTCTGTACATTCATAGCCTTCTTCAGGGCGTAGAAATAGATTGAATTCAGTACACAAGGAACCAGGAAGAAGTGGGCCTACTTTAAAATGCAATCAATCATACAAGAGGGTTTCCACTGAAAATGGCAATGCCTGACCTAGCCAATTAATAACAAGGTTATTAAAGTTATCAGAGTGGATATCAACCAATCACATGCCCACATATATCCTCGCCTTTCAGGTTTGAATACTGGACCATGGGCACCTTGATGACATGTCTTTGTGATAATCATGGATCACTTCACAATCTTGCTTGTATACGTGATTGTTCCTGACTTTTTAACCATTAACAAAACCACAGTTGCCATAGGAAACTGACAACCAATCCTGCATAATTTACTATAACTTGGCCTTGCATGCATGCATGACTGCTTTTTATTTTTTCTAAACTTGAAAAGCATGCATAAAACTTCAATGTAACAATGCGGTCCGTAGAATTCCCTACGTTCCTGACCTTTGTCAACCACAGCCCTGAACTCATGACATGACTGTGAATCATCCCAGTACAGTGGTGCCACCCCAACACAGCTGTGTGTTTCACTTCTCCTTACCTCTGACCAGATCCTCGATGACCTGGGAAAGCACTGACACCACAGCGTTGTTGCCGATCCTCGCCAGCGCCATAGAGGAAACCGAGAGGATGAAATCCCCAGCCAGGATGGCCTGCAGTAACAGAGGACATGGGTGGTTGACGTTTAAGGCCGAAAAACACTTAAAGGGCGAAACATATTCCAATTCCTGAAAAAATGGGTGACATCATTGGTGTGACATTTCTGTAAGATACAATACAATTATTAATATTTTGCGCAAACATATCCCCAATGCTCTTTCTGCTATTGTTCCTTCAACCCCAACCCCCTCCACACACACTACTACTGTACCCACCTGCACCCGCACCCCCACCCACACACGCCTATGCATCGTACAGGCAGACAACTGTGATTTCACTGCATGGTTTCACTGTATTACTTGTAATAATTGTGTGAATGTGACAAATAAATCTCCTGGTATCCTTATATACTTGCATGATGCATGAAAAATAAGTAAGGATTGAGTAACACAATGCCTAAGCATGTCACACCACAGAACATGAAGTCACACCACAGGAAATTCACTGCATTGTGGCCATTTTAATCCTTTTGTATTCGTGACTGACCTCCGAGCTCATGCTAACTAGATAATGATATTGTGTTTAACCTTAATATGTTTTCACTCATAAAAAACTTTTTTTTACATACATAAGAGCAGTCACACCACGGGACACCATAAATGAACCTAAGCATTGTGTGACAGAAACATTGCAATATGTAGACATATTAAGAGGTTAATAGTCACCTTAAACTTCCACAACACTCTCCAATAACTGAGGTATAACTGGATAGGAGCCTGTCTTTAAGACCCTTGTAGTTGGCCTTGCAGCTGCCCATCCACCAGTCCACATGTCACCCCACAGGACGCAATTTGTGTTACGAAATTGAACTTGTAGTTAATATTAGGGTATTGAGTTTTTTTCACATTCATATTTTTTCATATAAGGTTAATATTTATGCAATCATGCCAAATACTTTATAAATGATTCAAAATGTTGTTGGTTTATTTTATAGCTGTATATATTCCAGGTTTTATTAATGTTACAGTCACACCACAGGATATTTGACATATAAAACTTTCCATAAATCTGAACAAAAATGCTTCTTCTCATCTAAGACTAAAATGAAACATGATGTACTACATCTTCTTTCATTCACATTTGTTTTCAAGAGGACAAATGTCAATTTTGTAGGTTTTTAACTAATGTTACGTAAAAACAGGGCGTCATGTCAACCACCCACATACAGATTAAGTGTGAGAGACCTCCAATGTCATAGGCACAGATCAGGAGTGAGACGCGGTGGCTGGGTGAAAGTCAAAGTAGTTCCTCCTGATCTTTATTGTTGCTTATGGCTCAACAGTCATTGATGATAAAAGTATTAGTCAAGATCTCACACACATTATCTGTGAAATAAGTCCTTATCTCATTTGCAAACTGAATGTTGAATGGGGAAATGCTCCCCAAAACTTGCTCTGTTCTAGGGCGATCGTGAGGAAACCGTTTTCACCACAGAGGTGTCGCAACACAGTGGCAAGAGGCCACAAGCAACGGGAAAGTGCAGGAGGAACTAGTTTGACATAGGGCTGCACAATTAATCGAAAATAATCGAAAATCGTGATAAAATCGTGAAATCGAAGTCGTGATTTAATCGTGGCAATAGTGACCTACCTTTGAGAGCGTCCTTGAAGCCAGAAGATACTGACAGGCTGGTGTTTCTGGACAGAATTCTGTCCACCTAAGTTTCATGCTATTGCCTTTACATAATTATTACAATTTTATTATTATCATCCCGTATATAATTCATTCTTGGTTCTATTTCATTTTGCTATAATTTTCAAAAAAATCTGCAAAAAAATCAATAATTGTTATAAATAATCGTGCTTACGATTTTGACCAAAATAATCATGATTATGATTTTTTCCATAATCGTGCAGCCCTTGTTTGACCTACACATAATGTCATAGGCACTGGAGGAGAAGGCCTACCTACAGGAACATACACCAAAAACAACCTGACGCTACCCGAGTAACTAAGGAGAACACTGGAGAAGTTTTGCCATGAAATTGCGTTATTCGCTCTGGACGTGACATTAACATGTTTGATTTAGCCAAATACATGACAGGCTCTAGCTTGTCAGCCTGGGACATTTGTAGATATGAACATTCCAATTTTTGCCCAACCACGTCATAGCTCATTACCATAACTTTCATTGCTGAAATTCGCTCTGGTTACTCAGGTCGATTTATTCACCCACACTCCATAGAGAAATAATGACTTCCAACGCTCAGGTAGCGTAGGTCGCTCTTGGTGTAAACATAGCTTAAAACACCTCCAATGTCATAGGCCTAGCCAGGATGATCTGCAGCACAGAGGACAGATCAAGAGTGAGGCACGGTGACAATGTCAAAGGCACCGAGAGGACAGATCAAGAGTGAGGCACGGTGACAATCTCACAGCTACACCTACTGCTGACGCAGCAAACACCGAGCTGTTAACTAAGGAGCTAATATTCTCAAGCACTTGTGGGTATTAGCAGAGGGATCCCTCTGGGATTACCAGCAGCATAGCTGTTTAGTACAGTCAGTAGTACGGAGGTGATGGCTCAGAGACAATGCAGCTGGCCCAATATCCAACTTGTTATCCATGGTTATAAGGGCGGTGCCGTTACTAGTTTTCCATTTCCGGGTACTAGTAATAAATCATTCAGAGCAGGAAATGTTATGAGTGTATGACAACCTTGAAATGGGTTGGGTGGAATAAGGTGAATAGGTGTTGCTCAGTGGCTTCCGCTAGGCACTGACACACCAGCAAGGTCAAACAGTTTGATTTGAAAGGAAATATATCCATAACAACGGGTAACCCCTTATGTCAAGATATCGCATCAGGTCAAGAGTACAATACCAGCTTGGATACCGTTTACTGAATGAAGACATGATTCAACAAAGAGGCTTAATTGCCTGAAGTGAAGAGGTTTACAGCTTCATGTAGTTAAATAAACCATATCTGCCGCTTGGTCACCTTCAGGGGTGTCGTTAAGGGGGGTACAGAGTAGGGATGGCGAAAATGTAAAAATATCTTAACCGGTTACTGAGACTCATTAACTGGTGGTTAACCGGTTAACCGGCAATCTTAAATGATATAACGTTCGCGTGCCTGATAGGCACAGCACTGAATTTTTTACATTTTATTTTTCACATAAGCCTTTCTTTTTGCTGCTCAGACAGGACCTGCCATGTCCAGCCAGTGTCGCCAGATGGAAAATGCTGAATTATCGTACCAAAACCTCAAAATTATAGTTTTTGGGGGCTTTTTGGGAGGAAATTATTATTATAATTAATTACCGGTTAACCGGTGGCAGAAAATTTAACCGGTTACCGTTGATCCGGTCGACTATCGGTTAACCGGTTACCGGTTAACATCCCTAGTACAGAGACCCACACACAGTTCAATTTCTGAAGATATGTGGCTGGGAGGGTCCATTGGAGCTGATTGTATAAAGTACATAGGGACCAAAATTTGCTGATACGCTCCTGCCCACCTTTATAGCATAAATTGCCCCCTTTTTGCACAGGAAAGGCTTACCTTTTTCTCCCCCCACACCTCGTTGATGGTGGTCTTCCCCCGCCTCTTGTCGGAGCCATCGATGACGTCATCGTGCACCAGGCTAGCAGTGTGGATCATCTCTGAGATCATGGCTATGGAGCGCTGAGCGGGTAGGAGCTCTCTGTGACCCAACAACACATCGGTTATGGTAAAAATTTACACCATTACTATTGATGGAACATGGACTGATGTGCAATGAGGCTGCCCAGTCAACAGAGGTCAACCATTCTTTTTCTCAGGGAGCCATAAGCCTGTTGAGTCTCTGTGATTAGTAGGAGCACTCATTTTCTCCCCTGCCATACGTATACCATGCAATTCCCATGGGACATCGAAGGTGTTAATATGTGGCGTATTATTAATACAGATTGCCCAGACCTTGCATCGCTGGAAACATGGCACCAAATCAGTGGTGACAGACTGTATCTACCTGTATTGTCTGTAGTGTCTTTGGAAAGAACTATGCAAAACGCGTGTATTATATTATCACTCATCTTCAATTATTATGCATCCATCATTATTTCTACAGAGGAGCATTACAGCAGTGTTATCGATAATCAAAGACAATCCAAATCTATTATGGACCATCAAAACCATTTATCTGGGAATTGCATTCACTTTTGTTCAACTGTAAAAGTGAGGTAACTGTAGGATTACATGTGCGTCACTGACTTACCCAGCTCTGTCGCTGTGTATGTTACAGGCCCGGGCCATTAGCACCACGATCATGGGTCGGAAGGCTTTGCCCTTCCCATCGAAATAGTAATCACACAGGGCGTTCAGCTCAGTCTTCGAGACAAAAAGCTCCTGCACAAACAGAGACGCAAAGACAGGAACAGTGGGTCAGAAGGCCTGATACATAGTGGTTAAGGCTACATGCAATTATAGCTATATTTAGTAGCTAATTAAAGATGCTGACTAAGGTCAATGTCAAATATACCATGATCTGGTCTCATGTGTTCAACACTGATGACACCCCTTACCTTTTTAATATCCTCATACAAATTTTTCAAGTCATTTTGGGCGAGAGAAAATGGGTCTTTTAATTTGGCATCACTGTGTATCCGTCTGCAGCTGCAAACTCTGGGGGAGTAGTCTAAAAGTCTTGACTTGTGCCTGCAAAAACAATACATACGTGAAAGGTCATTCAATAATAAGAATGAATGAAAGAATGGCTGAATGGCTGAATGAATGAATGAATGAATGAATGAATGAATGAATGAATGAATGAATGAATGAGTCGAATAAAAAACGTTTTAAAAAAGCTGTACCTTGACAGAATGTTTGATGTAACCGTCTTTAAAACCACAGGCCTGCTTGTAGTCTGTTCCTGCAAAACATCAGTGACCCACCTTCAGTAAATAATTGCATTCCTCTTACATGAATGAAATCAGAGCTGTCAAGCACACAGATTAGAGATAAAGTAGGCCTATGTCTACTTGGCAAGAAAGGGACAGTGATAACTGGAGAATTATAGGCCACAATTATATCCACCTTGATTAAGACTGCACTGCATAAAGGACATGATGGTTCTGCCTACTTGTGGATTGACAATCGTCAGTAAGGTTTTGAAAAGATGTTAAGGTTATCCAACGGGCACCCAGTTAAGATGATTGTCTAAAATTACTCCACATCAATGGCAAGCACATTTGACCTCTAGAGAGGTAGAGCTACAGAGCTGTGGGTATTTTAAGTGCCTTAGCTGAGGGAGAAGTAGGCTACTAGTCCTCACTGCTGGGCTAGTACTGGCTAACAAGTCAGGACACACACTAGCCTCACTCAAGTAGTTCTAAACTCATCATGGGAATTCGTTGTCAAGGGGGATGGCCTAGAACTAGTATGGCAACAGCAACTGCATGCCTAAAAGACAGAAAATATGTCTTGAAATGTAGACCAAGGTGGTCAGTTCATTCTTACTGTATGGCAACATCGTACAGTGCTGCAGGCAGATTGTATAGCGTTACCGACAGCGTGACCTTCTTGGATTTGACAGTAGTACACTCCACTAGTTAGCATGAGTTAGCTTGCTGTATTCTAACCTGGTCAGCTAGGTCGGTCCTCCGTATTGCTGAGGCGGCGATGGACACGGGTCTTCTGCTATTTGTTCCACAAAATGATTCAAGTAAAATAATGCCGGTAGACCCCGCATTCCTCCTCCACAACTGCCTCCACGATACCGCCATGTTTCTACCGCCCTGCCATGCATTCCCATAACAGGTTATTACAAAATGTTCCGCAGGAACCGGAACAGCTGACAACTCTGATGTCACGAACCAGGAAGCTTGAGTTCAGGGACTACAGAAAGACAGAAAGTCGCAAGGAAACATACCAAAAATCATCAGATGTTCAACATTAAATGGTATTAAATAGCCTAGCTGGCACGCTGTGCAAGTTGGTCGCCTGATAAGGAATGGGAATCACCACGATCTACTTTCTTTTCACGCTTGGAAATAATGTCCTGTTGTGTTTGAGTTATTCAGAGTTTAGCAGGAAAAATGAATGGCACTTTAACTCACAGAATGCCAGCAGTTCTTGCAGCGCGAGGAGACACACCATTCCCACGCTATCATACAAAAAGCTTATTGGTAATGTAATGTCTGCGTTATTAATAGTCTACAAAACTGAATACATGATTACACTATCCTGTACAGATGCAGACTGCAAATGCATTAGTTGTCTGTTGTATTTCAGAGACTTTCCCCCTTGATGAAATTGATGGCAACTACGTCCGAACTGTAAAGAGATGTGTCTTTTCCGAGTCATCTCCAACTCCTTTAAAAGGTTCTTTGAAGTTAGCAGCAGTCTCAAAGGTAATATTACATACAACATTTGCACAGTTTGTTCTGCATTTGTTTCAATTGGAGAAATGGGTCCTGGGTCATTATCACTGTACGTGCCTTTGGGACATTGAGTGAGAGTACACATTTCACATACCAATTTTATTAAGCTACACGTAGAATATTGAAAATGCATATTGGCCAAGCTTATACACTTTTCATTAAATAAATACAAAATGTCAAAATATGGGCATATGTCGATCAGGGCCATGTTGCATAAAATATAAAAACAGAGCAAAACTTTGTAATAGTTTTGTTAAGTCATTATTTGGTCATCAGGAAATCACAAACAAGGTTACTGTACATAGGTTACTGTACATATATGTACATACCGGTATTCGTTTTTTTCATTACATTTACTGTAAATTTGACAGGGTGGACAAACACCACTCATAAAATGGCCACAGGGTGACTGACAGGGTGGACAGCGACAGGGCGGATATTTTCAGGCCAAATTTGCCTATCTACACTTAAATAAAGTGATACAAAATTAAGAAAAAATAACCCCAAGATGGTAAATTTAGTATAGATACACGTCTTAAGGGTTATACTTTTGTAATAAAAGGTCAGAACATCATTTCACATAAATTTTGAAAATTAATGTGTGGTTATAGCTGGGACCTACACTTAATCATGATAATGACCCTCCTGGCACCGGGCCCAACCATGTCATAGTCTTTGTTGCCCCCTGTGATAAAATGTATGGTATAGACTTAACTGAATAACAAAGCATACATTTCTCTCTTAGGAGGCGCTGGAAACAATGTTAGACCTGGATGCATCTGCATTGCTTTCTGAGGACCTTGTCCTTTACCTCGGTGGAAGCAAGCTTTTCCCTAGCTCAGTCCCTCTTGCCCACAGATATGGAGGACATCAGGTTAGCAATTTCCCACATAATATGGAGATGTACAATGGGTTGAAGACACATATGAAGTTAATGTTTTTTATCATTTCAAGTTTGGCTATTGGGCAGGTCAGCTGGGCGATGGGAGAGCACATTTGCTTGGTGAATACACCAACAGGTCAGTTATTGCATTATCACACACACACAAAAATCACAATATATGTAAGAAGCATTTCTGCATATCGAAACTCTGACCACCATTGCAGAAAGGGCGAGACATGGGAGCTTCAGCTGAAAGGATCTGGGAAGACGCCCTATTCAAGGTACAGTATAGTAAGTCCATCACCATCAGGGATGCTTAATCTGCTTCTCATCAGAATTACATGTAGGCTACTCCACTTGTCAACTCCATTTATGAAAGCAAAAGCCCACCTGGGAAACTCCAACTCCCATTGTCATTGTGACACAGCACTCCACAGCACACAAGTGTTCACTGCACATTGCACACAACGAAATAGCATTTTATGCCTCACTCGTGCATGGGAGCAGCCCCCCATGGCAAGGGAGCAGTGCAGCGGGGCGGTACCATGCTCAGGATACCTCAGTCATGGAGGAGGATGGGGGAGAGCACATTAATTACTCCCCCCATCAACCTGGCAGATCGGGAGTCAACCTTTGGGCTGCAAATCTGACGCCCTAACTAGTGGTGTGGATCGGCACTGCCCTCACGATCCGATTCGATCACGATTCGGGAGGTAGCGATTCGTTTCGATTCGATTCTATGTGATCCGATCCGATTCAATTCTACAATGATTTGCAATGCATTACATTTCTACTGAAAGCAAAGCAAATGTTTAATCAGTCATGATGAGGCAATACAAGTAGTCAGATACTGAGCAACAATTTATTGGCTGTTTTCTGTATGAGTCTGTATCAGTCTTGCAATGTTTTGAAGTGCTTTTATTTAATTTAACATTCATTTGCTCCCGAAATATCCATGGAAGTAATTGAAACTTAAAAAAATTGCCGGATCGATTCTGGGAGCCGGATCGATTCTGGATCATCCATGTCCCGCATTGGATTGCATCGCCGAATCGATCATTGTTGACACCACTAGCCCTAACTGCTTACCCACGACTGCCCATTATCCATCCTATAGTAGAAATTATGTAACAAACACAATTGTTATCCATCTTTGACCACTGAAATGCACTGAGCAACACTGGGTTTTGAGCCTAGTGTTATACCCCACATCATCTACCTCGCTGATAATTGAATTGATAGTTAACTCCCTCTGAATCAAACATAAGGGTCATTCTACGCTTCCAGTGCGCTTTTGGCAAACACAAAATGTCAATTATCAGGGTTTTTTTTTTTTCAAATAAATGACCTAGATGTTTCCATGGTGTATAAAAAATGACCTTACGGTACCCTCTACTTCAGGCCTCAAATTAATCATGAGGGCACTTGATGACTGAAATGCCCTCTTAACCCCATGTACAATAGCACTGTATCAAACATTCAAGCTTGGAAAAACTTTGTTTTTCAGAGTTCTTCATAGTAATCTAGACCTTCAAAGTACATGTATTTGTCCATAGCTTATCACAGTGTCTGTTTCTTCTGCTGCCATCTGTTGGTCAAAAAAAAAGTAACAACACGTTGTTTTTTTGAGCCCATCCTATTCTGTCATTTTTAAGTCTGAGTGCCCTAAAACTTTTGGAATACACTGTACAGTTCCCAAATATGATGGAAAATCAATTCTAACTCCCAAAGCATGCATAGTTTCTAATATCTGGAACCCCAAATATGCAAGACTCTTCATCACGCTTTTCACAAATTCCATTTTCAAGGCTTAATATAGCCACAAATAATCAAGGTATGCTATTTGTAAGCACATCATCTGATAGACAGGGTCATATAGAGGGGACATGGTGATTTTAAGGCCTGTATCTTCCTTCAAACTAAAACTAGAGGTGTCAAAATCTGCTTGTAAATTTTGTATGCAATTCACACACTGTAAAAAATGCCCGTTGAAATTACGGCAAAAAACTATCAAATTGCAACAGTCAGTGACCGTAAAATGTAAAACAGTTTATCTCTGTACTAAATATGGCAAGCCACTATTTAGTCAAAAAGCGCTACATAACTTTATTTTTGACAGGTGTCATATGTAGAAAATACTGGACTGTTCTCTGTAAACGAAGATATTGGAAAACACCGTTAAGTGAGATGAAGTAGTCAAGAAACGGTACATAACTTTATTTTTCACTGGTGTCAATATGTAGAAAATACTGAACTGTTCACTGAAAAGAAAATATTGGAAAATACCGTTAAGTGAAGATGAAGTAGTCAAGAAACGGTATATGACTTTATTTTTCACTGGTGTATATGTACACAGCTAATCTGCCAGAGTTAGATTGATCAGAGTTAGACTGGTGCTCAGCCAAAATCTAAACATCAAGAGTTGTAGCAACACTACAGAGTGTTATTTGACTCCTCTGGATTCGAGTTGTTGAGCTAAGAGAGCTAGAGAGTTAATGTTTAACTCCCTAGAGAGTTATGAAAACACGCCTCCCCAATTTCCAAATGTTTTAGCAACATGAGCAGCCATTTTTTGTTGAGTCCCCTATAAGTGAACCAAACTCAATCCTCTGTGTGAACCAACAGACAAAGAACTCTGTTCTGCTTTTCTTCACATTGTGTATACTACAAAAAGTAGGTGCTCTTTCTGGTCATGTTAGGCTTTTTGTCCTCTTTTAGTCCAATAGATCTCTTGTGATTGCACTTGTTCCAGGTGTAACTTGTCAAACCGCTGATAGGCTGGTTGTAACAGGCAGAGTTTGATGTCAACACGCTATTTGATTAGTAGCCATCAATGAGTATTAACTTAGAGTACAACCCTTTGCATGTGTTCTAGTTCATCCTGCGAAAAATTCTCCACCGCAATATTTTTTTCCTTTATTGGACTTTGAGGCTTTGCCATCAGAGTTTTCGATTGAGAGGCAAATTGACACAGTAAACCTCTTCAAAATTCAGAATATCTTTTTTTTCATTCCTCCTACCAACAGAAAGCAATGGAGGTTATAATGAATTAAATATTAATTACTCCACAGAAAACATATTGCCTGTCTGCTTGGCTCCAGGTGCCTCCACGTTGTAGATTTGACAACAATGAAGCTGGCAACTGAATAAACTGTGCAACAGTTAAGGACTGCAAATGGCAACAGTTTGCACATTTTGCATTAATTCACTGTAACTTATTATTTATCCGGTAACAGCCTACAGTTTAGCCTCATTTAATGTGTAAAATATACCTATAGACTAGTATAATCTGAAAAAGTCTACCTGGGACAGTAATCCCTTGATTTAGTCTCTTAGAAGTAGCCCAGTCTATTTGAAACTGTCATTCTACCCCATCCAAATCAATCTATCAATCAATTCCTGACCTCACCTGAGTGCTAAGGGCTGTCATGCAATGATTAACTTACTGCCTGCACCTGTCAAATGCTTAATCACTCGGGTCACATGGTTCACTTGAACATGTATTTAAACAGGGACTGTTGCATTGTACTGCTCACTGGTTGCTAGCTAGCTAGGTGGCTGGCTGGCCGGCTGGCTGGCCGGCTGGCTGGCCGGCCGGCTGTAAGGCCGGCTGTAAGGCCGGCTGTAAGGCCGGCTGTAAGGCCGGCTGTAAGGCCGGCTGGTCGGCTGGCCTGCCCTCACCTCGCCTCGCCTGGCCTGGCCTGGCCGGCCCGGTTAGCAGGTCACGTTGTAAGGGTGGCTGCATGGCTTGCTAACTAGCTTGTTTGTTAGCTTGCTTGCCCCGCTAGCTTTGGCCTTCATTTTCCTTAAGGTTATTTTCAGGCCTTTTTTAAATAAAGAATGGATTTGCATACCCTTCATTGATGATACTAGACTGGTCCACCTGCCTGCACTAGACAATCTGGCAATTGGGCATTTATTTAGGTATCTAATTAAGTTGATGTTTATTGGACTCCAGTGAGTTGAATCAGTCCAATCAGTTGTCTGTGATTGCAACTCTATAATTGGACTCACCTGAGTATAATCAGTCCAATCAGTTGTCTGATTGTAACTCTATAATTGAACTCAACTGAGTATAATCCGTTTTTACCGTAATTTATTTAATGGTACGTTTTGGCAACCACTGCTGCCATAATTTTACCGTAAAATGTAAAAAATAATGATACCGTTATTTATTTAACGGTAGGCTTTGGCAACCACTGCTGCCATAATTTTACCGTAAAATGTAAAAAGGAAATATACCGTTATTTGTTTAAAGGTAGACTTTGGCAACCACTGCTGCCAGCAATCTACCGTAAGAACAACAGTTCTTTTTTTACTGTGCAGTCTTGAAAAGTGGGCATGGCACCTAATCTTTGGAGGGCCTCATCTCCACAACCATTAGACGTAGGGTGCTAATACTTGGTATTCTTTCAATTGACATAAAAAGGTACCTGTATGTGAGGTATCAGGCAAATTGGAGAGGTTCACCTGGGGAGGCCGTGTGAATTGACATGGAATGACCCAATTGTCTTGGGCAAAACAAGTTTCTTTACATGCTAATATGAAGACTGAATCATTTGGTAAACAGGACGGCATGAAAACGCCCAACTGTGGTGTAGGTCAGGAGACGGGCGTGCTGTGGTGACATGTGCTGTGTCCTGCTGTGGTGTACCCTCTAGGTCAGGAGACGGGCGTGCTGTGGTGCGCTCCTCTGTGAGGGAGTTCCTGTGCAGTGAGGCCATGCATCACCTGGGGGTGCCCACCTCTAGGGCAGCCAGGTAAGCAGCCAGGCCATGCATCACCTGGGGGTACCCAACTCTAGGGCAGCCAGGTAAGCAGCCAGGCCATGCATCACCTGGGGGTACCCACCTCTAGGGCAGCCAGGTAAGCAGCCAGGCCATGCATCACCTGGGGGTGCCCACCTCTAGGGCAGTCAGGTAAGCAGCCAGGCCATGCATCACCTGGGGGTGCCCACCTCTAGGGCAGCCAGGTGAACAGCTCATCAGCCACAGGTGTAGGCAGCAGGCACAGGTGTGTGTGCCCACCCACTGGTCAATTAGACCCACCCAATCAGGAGGCCTTTTAAGTTTGATTGATTTTTACAGTAATTATTATTAATAATAATAATGATAACAATAATAATGTGTGGTTGGGTTAGGCCCACCTGATTATTTTCTGAGTCAACCCATTGTATGACTTCTAGCTGCACGTTGAGCCATAGGAATAATTCTGGGTAGAACTCTGTGCTCATGTTTTGTTGCAAAAAGCCATTTATTTCTGCCAGGTTATGTAGTTCAGAAATTATTTTTTTTGGTAACGCTTTACTTTACGGTACAGTATTTACTGTGTACTTTCTGCGTAACAATAGGGTAACAGACATAAGTTACATGGTATCTAACAGGTAAAATAGTAGTTACTATGAAACTACTGCGTATTTTCTAACCATCTAATCATCAAACTTCTCTCTGTTACCCTGTTGTTACCCAATTAATGGTATTTACTTTGATATTACCCCCTTTTTACCCATTAGATACCATGTAACTTCTCTCTGTTACCCTGCTGTTACCCAGAAAGTACCCAGTAATTACATATGGTAACTGTACCGTAAAGTAAAGCGTTACCCATTTTTTTTTTTTTAATGCATCTTGAAAGTAACTTTTGTGTTTAGTTTACCTGTAGCTTAACGAAACTGCATCACTGTAGGCTGCCGGCATTCACAGATGTCGCTGCGTTGATCAATAAATCCCTTTTAGACACCCACAGTTCCCTCTCTGGGCCTCTCTGTCTGAAGCCATTTTAGGCTCTTGGGCTTAGCTCATAATTTGCAGAGAGCTTTAAACAGGCACGGGAGCTGTGAATAAACACCAGAGGCCATGAAAGCAAAAGTGCTAGGTGGGGGGCTAATGTGAACCGTGTCAAGTGACAGGAAAGCAATGTGTGAAAGTGCTATTCTCTAGTGGAATGGGAGTTGAATGTACAGTATGTTGCCAGATCATTTTAAAGGAAAGGAAAGGAAACGAAACGAAATGTTGGCAGTATTAGCTCTTTCAAATATGAACCGAATCACTTTAATTGAATACTTTTTTATCTAAGAAGATTAAGAGAGCCTTAGATGTCCTTCAAACAGTATTGTATTTTGTCTTTGATTGCTCTGCTGGTTGGAAGTGAAACCTCCTGGACTACAATGAGGTGCTCAGCTCATCCAAACAGGCGTAGTATTGTTTTAGCCCATAGAGGGCGACAAAGAGAATATAAATACACCTTTCTTGCTGTTACAAGTTAATGAACTACTGAAACAATTTTGGAAACCTCATACTGTATGTTGAAATGTTTGGAGACATTTAAGGTTGAAAAACTACTTACACTTTCTGTGACATTCAACTGTTGCCTTCAACTCTTGCCAATATATGTTACCCATTTATTAATCAAACACCATGAAATAACTTTAAGGATAGTAAGCTTTGAAGAAGTTTCGTGAGAGGTTAGTCAAATGCTCACTTTTATCCTTTGCCAAAAATCTTTCTCTCCCTCTTTGTTATTGTTTGATATGGAGATTGTGTGTCGAATTCTTCCACAGTCTTGTGGTGAGTGGGGAACCTGTGTGGAGAGACCCGTTCTACAACGGGACCGTGAAAAAGGAAAGAGGTGCAGTAGACCAGTGTTTCGCAAACTTTGTCAGACCAAGGACCACTTTGTTTTTTTTGTTTTTGTTTTTGTTTGTTTGGGTTTTTTTCAGGGACCACCTGCCAACTAATTGATAACTGATGGGTTTGCTCATGGTGCAGGTTTTAGGCACTGCAGATTCAGCTTTATATATACCGGTACAGTACATTCCATGCCTATTATTGCCTTGAAACATTGACTACATATATAGTTCTCGCCTCGCGGACCACCAGTGGTCTGCAGATCACACTATGAGAACCACTGCTGTAGACCTTCCTATTCAATAATAACATTGTGGTATGATATTATTTTAATCCATGGTGCTTTTAGAGTGTGACATGGAATAGCCTGGAAGGAAGCTGTATGTTTTGGTTAATATCGTTCTATGCCTTTTTAAACCTGTGTTTTTGTAGGAGCTGTAGTTTTGCGTCTAGCCAAGTCTTGGTTCCGCATAGGATCCCTGGAGATTCTGTCCAAATCTGGAGAACTGGATCTTCTGAGGTCTGAATTACCATCATTTCTTAATTATGAAAAATATTGACACATTGTGCAAATTGTTGTTTTTTTATTTTTTTTACACATTTTGTTTTTACTTAACACAGGAAAATGTTGGACTTTGTTATTGAGGAACATTTTGCATCAATTAACAAAGATGACCCAGATAAATATGTGGTAAGTGCCCCAAGTGTGTGTGTGTGTGTGTGTGTGTGTGTGTGTGTGTGTGTGTGTGTGTGTGTGTCTGTCTGTCTGTCTGTCTGTCTGTCTGTCTGTCTGTCTGTCTGTCTGTCTGTCTGTCTGTCTGTCTGTCTGTCTGTCTGTCTGTGGTTACACATTTATGATACGTGCCAGCAGAAATATAGCTTTTCCTTTTTGTCTCGTTTACACCCACAGGCTTTCTTCTCCTCAGTTGTTAATGAAACTGCTCACATGGTAGCTCAGTGGATGGCTGTTGGATTTGCACATGGTAGATACTTTTTGTTACACCATTGTACTGTAATAACAGTAATATATCATAATTCTGGTACATAATACTCTACATTACTAACATAACATTACTTTGTTTTTTAAAGGTGTGGCAAATACAGACAATTTCAGTCTCCTGTCTATCACTATAGATTATGGACCATTTGGCTTCATGGAAGCCTATAACCCAAGTAAGTTCTACTGTGTGGAGACGTCTGTGTCATGGATGCAAGTGGTCATTCAAAGTGCTCTGTATTTTCATTGTATCTATCAATCGTCCATCTGTTTAAGGTTCTTATCCATTACAGTTAATTAGTCTCTCGTGGACTTTGGGTGACCCTTTCTTTTGTGATTTGGTCTTAGATTTTGTGCCCAATACATCTGACGACGAAGGGCGTTACAGTGTCGGAGCTCAGGCAAATGTGGGCCTTTTTAATCTGGAGAAACTTCTGGAAGCATTGCATCCTGTACTTAATCCAAACCAGCGGTCATGGTGAGCTCATATCACATATCTATGTTATGTCAAGTTACTGAATGAGCAACTTAGTAGTAATAATAGTGAAATAATTCACTATATTGTGTCGTATACGTACTGTATGCATGACAATATGTCCTGATTTCTGTTGCAGGGCAAAAGCCTTTCTAAAAGGCTATCCTCAGATATACCAGAGAAGGTAATATGATTGAGACATAATCGGCATGTTCAATGTGTGTCATTGGAATATTGTCATCCCAAGATTCTATCTGTGTGTGTGATCTTGCAGGTACAGTATATGTATGTATGTGTGTATTCCTTTAGGTTTCATGAGTTATTCACGACCAAACTGGGTCTGAAGGGGCAGGAGGAGACTGATGATGGTTATCTAATTGCATTTCTTCTGAAGGTACGGTAAGAGTCAACTCCACTTCATGAGGAGAAGAGAGGACCTTACCTGCCATGCATTTGCTTACATCCATGTAATTTGGATTTGTATGATGTGGATACGTTACCCTGTTCATCTTTGCTTGAAGCATGTATTTCAACCCGACAATCATATATATTTGAGTTTGGCTTCCAAATCAAAGTGAGCTGGTTGCATGTTTGTTGAAGTGGGAGCGTTGCTCTTTTCATGCATAAATAGTACACAACCTCTGTATATGGTTGGATTTTGAGTGAGTGAGTGAGTGAGTGAGTGAGTGAGTGAGTGAGTGAGTGAGTGAGTGAGTGAGTGAGTGAGTGAGTGAGTGAGTGAGTGAGTGAGTGAGTGAGTGAGTGAGTGAGTGAGTGAGTGAGTGAGTGAGTGAGTGAATTGCATTGATTCATTGATTGATTTGTGTGATTAGGACATTTTGTGTGTATGCTAATAAGAGTTTCCCTCCTCTTCTCCTGATGTAGATGATGGAGGATACAGCTGCAGACTTCACCATGACCTTCAGGCAGCTGAGTGAAGTTTCAGCCCAGCAGCTCCGCAGCGGGACCATACCCATGGTAACCACACCATCCAGACCATAATATCTCAACCTCTAGTGAGCAGGGCAACAGCTCTGCATAAAATACTGCATTAAGAAAAGTCAAAACTTCACTGCTATCCATATTTCTTCTGTTAACAATTGCAACAGGTCTCTCACAATTGATTTAGTTTGATTAGCGGCAAACTTCATGAAAAATATACACAGAAATGTCAAGATAGTCATGGTGAGTTGTAGTAACAAACTGTATCTTGTCTCTTTTCATAGGAAATGTGGGCTTTGCAAGACCTCTCAAGGCACAAGTTCTTCTCTGAATGGGTGAATATGTACCTGCCAAGACTCCAAAGGTAATACTGCAGATTGCCTTTGTAGATTATTTTTGCATGTAAGTTAATTTTATGGTTTTACAACATTGTGAAATAGACTAATTGGCTAAGAAGAGTCATTTTTAGTGTGGAAACTACTCTTTCATGTGAATTTCACATATTGTTTTAATGCATAGCCGTTCATATAATACCATGTTACATTTAAAGGTTAAAACAGTTATATGTGAAATGTGCTGTGGTCCGCAAAACCCGCAGCCTTTGAGAGCCTAATTGTTTCTGCACAGTCCACGATCACATCTCAGTCAAATATCCCTCCAGCCATTAGTCATGGTTTCCCCGTCAGTGTGTTTTGTTTGTTTACTTTGCTTGTACGGGTCATTTGAGCCCA
Organism: Engraulis encrasicolus; assembly: GCF_034702125.1. NCBI lineage: Eukaryota > Metazoa > Chordata > Actinopteri > Clupeiformes > Engraulidae > Engraulis > Engraulis encrasicolus. Next base: position 33,611,365 of record NC_085865.1, on the reverse strand, counting down.
ACTTCCCTCTGGGAGCTGGAGGAGATCTGAGGGGTGATGCTTTGCCCAGATGGCTGCCTTCACTAGCTCTCTACGTTTTCACCCATCCATCTTTTCTCTTTCCACCTACGGATCTGTCCATCCATTAATCTATCCATCTACGTACTGTATCCATCCTCTCATCCATCCTCTCGTCCATCCATCTGTCCATCCATCTGTTCATTCATTCATTCATTCATTCATTCATTCATTCATTCATTCATTCATTAATTCATTCATTCATTCATTCTTTCATTTCTGTTCTTTGCCAGGGCACATGCATCAGATGAAGCTCGACAACACAGTATGAAAGGTGAGCCCTCATTGAGGTAACCCTCTGAAGCAATCCTCATTGAAGTAACACACCGGATCCCAGTCCTCATTGCAGCGACACTGACGCAATCCTTATTGATGTAACACTCAGAAGCCAACGTCACTGCAGTGTAAACTCTTTTGTCTTCAGAGGGCAGACTTGTTGGTAAGGTAAAAGATAGTTAGTGGGTCGAGAGGGTCATAGTTTTGACTTCAGATTTCAGTCACGGACTTGGTCCTGGAAGATTGCAGGTTCAAAACTGACTAATTGCCCTGGAGCATGGGGCTGTGCCCATACACTTCTACCCACATGCTGTTGTCATAGGGCCACCTGCTCGCGCATGTTGTGGGTTTAATGTACAGGCTTATATTTATTTATTTATTTTGGTGATACTTTATTTTAAGCGGACTTAAATACAGTATACTTACTCATTAGGTACAGAGTGGAATAACTGGTGTAATAACATGTAAGTACAACTGTAATATATGTTATTACATCATATTCACAATGTTTTTGTGTATCTACATACCAAGGGTGCCTTGGGCCTCAGTGCAGCCATTTGCCTCCCTGGAAGAATTCATCCCTTTGGCAAAGTAATATAAAACCACTTCAAAGTACATGATGGTCATTATTGTCATTATGGTATGTAGATACACAACATGTTTGATGTAATAACATGTGTTACAATTGTACTTATATGTTATTACACCAGTTATTCCATTGTACCTAATGAGTAAGTACACTGTAATTAAAGCCCCCTTAAAATGAAGTGTTGCCTTTTTTTAGTTTGAATGTTAAACGTTACTGATAATGTCTTATCTACTTAACTGTGAAATGTTATGTTTTGAAATTTCATTTTGCATTTTCAGGGGTCAATCCAAGGTATATCTTGAGGAACTGGATGGCAGAGTCTGCTATTCGGAAAGCAGAGAATGACGATTTCTCTGAGGTAGGCTTTTTTCTCTCAGATCGCTAGCATGGCTGCATATACTTTTTTCAATATATCTTTGGCTGTCCGTTGCTTTGAAAATAGTCTACTCTACCTTTTTCCAATAGATCTTTGGCTGTTCACCATTGTTTTACAAATGCTGCCATGGGCTGCTGTCGCCTCATGAATTTATGTATACAACAACTCACTGCTGACTAACACAAAAACAAATAAAGTTCACAGTGCAAAGTATATAAGAAGATTGCTATGAGAGGTTCCTGATCAAGGGCTGCAATAATCTGCCAAGTCAGAGTAGAACGTCTGTGCCAGTTGGTTTATTGGCTTTGAAATCCAACCCCCTTTTATCAACATTGATCTGATGCAGCAGCGTTTGCCAATCATCTTTCACTCTGTTTCAACCCAGCGTTATACCAAGATGTTTCCAAATCATTAAAGGCACATCTTACAATATTTTTTTCAGACATGGTAAAAAGGATCAGTCCTGACTCAGGTCAGGTCTGTCAGGGTTAGCAGAATGACACTAATGTTTTCAACAGTTTGACGTGCTAATCATTTGCTGTGCCTTAAAATTGGCTGGCTTTTCATATTACATTACATTACATTTGTACTACTATGAGTTTGTTCAATGGATATACACATACTGTATAGTATACGTATATAGACTATTGAGGTCAGATTCCTTGTACATGTGCTGTACAGTAAGTGTGCTTGCCCAATAAACTGATTGTAGTTCTGATACTTTTTGTCTAATTGTGATTATTTTCTTTGTGTGTGTGCGTGTGTGTGTGTGTGTGTGTCAGGTGAGGTTGCTGCAGGAGGTTCTGTCCAGGCCTTACACAAAGCAGCCCAGGGCTGAGGAGCTTCACTACGCTTACAGACCTCCTCACTGGGCACACGGCCTCAAGGTCAGCTGCTCCTCCTGAAGGACATCTCAAGGTCAGATGCTCCTCCTGAAGGACACCTCAAGGTCAAAGAGGCTTGAGTTGAACTGCCATCTAGCAGATATTGGAGGATATATGTGTCCAATAGAAGCACTTTCTAAATTATAGCAAATACCTTGTTGTACAAGATAGTCATTCCATTTAACATGCCCTTGGATTCTAAGTATCCACTAAAAATCCCACTTTTTATTTAGTTTTTTTGTTGCCATACTTTGTACGCAATGTGGAGATTTTTTTTATAGACATTTTCACACACTGATAGAAATATTAACAGTTGAAAAGTGGAAAATGTGCTGTAAATGTGTCTCCCTTTGAAGAGTTTTTTTCCAAAACACAATAAATACAACTTCCATAAATATTTCCATATCATACTTCAATATCACATTGGGGCAATTAGAACTGGTTTAGTGCTCGGTTATGTTTCCATTCCAAATCAGAACAATTTACTGATTTAAATCGAAAAACACATTTAAAAAACATGCAATTAAAAAAAAAAGTAAAAAACAAATTAGGCCATATATCGCACGGCCTCTCATGGCTTATTGCTTAATTAGTTTATATGCACTACTGAAAAGAGCAGTAAACTGAAGACTTGACTTTGAAATGTGGACAATCTTATCTGGTTCCACACATTATACTGCAACCAGCCAGACGTTAACACCTCCATTCAGTGCTGTGAAGGATGGTGGTATACAGTGCTGGGAAGGAAAATGCCTTTAGTTCCACTCCACACCGATTTATTTCATGGAATATACAAAATGACTTGGACAACAACAACAATAACAACATAGAGAGTCTGTTTCTGTAGAAAGATCTTTTCTTTTGACAATCTTTTGACCGTAATTGATTCCAAAAGTTCTGATCCTCCAGATTAAGTCAAATTTGCCCAAGAGAGTCGAATTTATTGAACAGTACCACAACACTTTTCAGATGGAGTTTTAAAATGGGGGGTTGTAATGTCAAGAAAAGCCACATCAGACTTTTAAATGACAATGTGCCTGAAAATGACAATAAATGACAATGACATGATGACAATGGCCTGAAAATACAGTCTGAACTAAAAAAGTGAAAGGCATATTTCATTTGAAAAAAAAAAAACATTTACAGCAGATACTAATTTTCAACATTAACACTGTCCCTTTCATTTTACTTAAACTAGTATTGTTGTTCTGACAACAGAAAAGTAATTCCAGTTTTTAAAAATAGAAGTAATATCTATTAACCTAGTAGTAGAGTAGAGTAGAGGTGAGACTTTAACGTGGTATGTCATATCAACATAAACTTTATTGTCAATTCATGACTTGCCAATTCTTTGTTGCTACAGTACACAGTAAAAATAATATACAGTTTAGTTTTCCATCAACATCTTAAGAATTGGCTAAATGTTAAAAAGACACACTCCCCATTCCTTTAAAAACAATAATTTATAATCAGTAGTTATGCTTTACTTAAACACAGTGTTGTTATAGTTGGTCATTGTTCCTTTGTTATAATGCAAAACAGCATCAACAGGAACAGAGCACATGTGCACTTAACAAACACCTTGAAATGTACAGGACCTTAACTGGACCTTAACATTTTTATAAGATTTTTTTTTGGTCTTTTTGACTTTAATTATGATAGGACAGTGAAGGTGGTGACAGGAAGCGAGTGGGGAGAGAGAGACGGCGAAGGGCCGGCAAAGGACCCTGGCTGGGACCCGGGTCAGCCGCATGGTAGACGAGTGCCCTACCGTTTGGCCAAGGCAGGGCCGACTGGATCTTAACATATTGACACAAAAGTTAGACAGAACTGTTTTAAATGGTTGTGCTCAGTATCACTAAAGACGTCATAGCATCTGTCCAAGCTTGAATTGTAACAGTTTTTATGAAAGATGGTTGGTAGCTCAAGTTAGGTCGCAGTATCTTCACAACAGTGTTGGGTGCTCTTGGATGAAGGGCTCAGTCCAATTCAACAAACAAGGATTAATCCAGGCAACTCCAAGTAGTTATCAAATAGAGAGGAACTGACTGTATGTAATGAAATGTAATGTAATGTGATGTAATGACTTTTCAAAAAATCCTCTAAGATTTCCTCCCTTATTTGTTTACTGCTTGATTTGTAACACTTGAAAGTATTTGTATCTACCACTAAAAGATTCCCAAATCCTGCCTTATAGCAATCCTTGAATGGCAAACATAACACAAGTTTACTACTCTTTACAAGCCCTTTTACACCCCTTTAACCCAAGGGCCAAAATGATGACCGGGCCAGTCCAGTCCAGTTCAGTGGTAAACGTTTCAGCAGACGACAGCAGGCAAAGAGGAAAAAAGGGGACAGTCAACAAGGCCCTACTGTACCATAGACCTGAATAGCCATCTATAGACATGTGTATGGGCAGCACCTCTACAGGTTGCGTTTCTTCTGCATGGCCACCATCAGCTCGTTCATAAAGTCTCCTCCACCAGAGGGCGCCGCAGCCACAGGCGTAGTCCTCTTAGGTGGAGGTGGGCCTACTTTCCTGACCGGAGGCTTGGGTCCCGCTGCTGCCGCCGGTGGGGGCGGAGGTGGAGGCGGGGGTGGCACAGGGCCACCAGACGGCGCAGGGAAAGCTGAGGGGGGCGGCGGAGGGAGCATCACCGGGTCTGGAGGTGGAGGGGGCAGACCCCCAGCCGGGAAGCCCACCGCGGGAGGGGGTGGAGGCAGGAAGTCTGGAGGCATCTCATCGTCGTCTGGAGGTGGTGGTGGTGGTAAGTCATCCAGGGGGGGTGGGGGTGGGGAGAAGCCGGCACCCATGCAGGAGGGTGGGGGTGGAGGAGGGAGAGGACCTTTGGAGAAGCCGGCAGCCATGCTGGAGGGAGGGGGAGGAGGAGGAAGATGACCTTGGGAGAACATGGTGGTTGTGGGAGGAGGGGGCAGGGAGGGATCTGGGGGAGGGGGAGGCAACATCTCCGTCACTGATGGAGGTGGAGGTGGTAAAGTGGCCTGGTTACTTGGGGCCTATTTTCAAAACAAAGAGAATGAAAGAATATAGTGTCACATCCACATTCAGATACTATAATGGCAAGGCAAGGCAAGGCAATTTATTTCTAAAGCGCATCTAAAGCGCATACATGGAAGCAATTCAATGTGTTTTACAAAGAGATAAAAAACATGTAAAAAAGAGAAGACCAAAAGCATAAAAGCATATAAACAATAGCCGCGTAAGGCGTGCTGTAACAGAAGATAAACACACATGACAAAGTAATTACAAAGAAGTAATTACGAACTTATTATCCTACACCTATTGTAGTATTTCTAATAAACCTCAAATACCCATTCTACCGATGTGAATGGGTGTTCACATTACAACTGACACAACTTTATTAAAATAGTTCGTACCAGCCATTTTGAAACTATTGTACTACTGTGTACTAGTGGTACACAGAGATTTCAAACCATATTGATGAAACTGGTGAAGACTACAGTACTGTTGCTTCAAATGACAGAAACCCATAATAAGAAGGATAGTTTTAAATTTGCTTTTTGTTTTATGTTTATTTTGTCTATATTTCTAATACCTGTAAAATGAAGGTATAACGATATATTATCATTACATAATTTAGGGCATTAGATGGGCCATTATTCCTTTGTTTTTATATACACTGACTGTATGTACTTTTTTAGTAACACTGTGGAATAGGGTTCACATGTTAACCATTCATGCATTCCCAATGAATTGTTTAGTGCCTTATAAGACATGAGTTAAGAGCCTAACCAGCCCTTCTCACGATCAATAATTAAGGTTTTATTGTCAGTGAACAAGGAATATGTGAATACATGACAAAGAAATGATTGATCTTGCTTAACAAATGTCACTTATACAGTTACGCATGTATCACTGCCTTAAAATAAAGAGTTACCATATTTTTTTATTCACTTAGTCCTGAAATTCTTACAAGACAATTTGAGTTATTATATTTGATACCCTCAGTCAACACGAGCTCAAAACAGGTCTGCAAGATGGGTCATGATCATTTCCACCCTCCTACTGTACCTTAGGAGCTGCATCCTGAGCTGGCTTTGCAGCGTGTCCATTGGCCGCTTTGGCTGGAACAGAACAGAGAGACCGTGGGTGAGATGATGGCGTGAGCAGAGCAGCAGTGCAATCTACTATAGGTCCTTGGTCTCCAAACAAAGGCCCACGGGCCAAATCCGTCCCTAGCATGGCAATCATTTGGCCCACCATGACATCAGAACAAATTAAAACATAAATGTGTGTGATGTTCGATCACTAAAACTTCAGTAGGTCATATCTCTCCCAAAGCATTCACAGAGAGGTAGAGCTTATGCTAACGGGGCCCCTAACAGACATTGACTGAAGCGAAACGGACAAGCGAAAATCTGTTCTCTGTCCACACATCTAATTTGTTGGGGCGTTGGTTTGGCCCGCAGCCTCACTTGCTCTGCACAATTTGGCCCTTAGAGAAAAATAATTGGAGACCACCAGTGCCTAATATAGCATGGATATCATACACCATTCAATTTGTCTTATACTGCCTCAGTGTAACGTGTAGGCAACAATAGAATCATAAAGCATTTTCATTTCATTTCATTTTTTTTCTTTCTTCCTTCCCTTTTTGTCATCAATATAACATATTAATGTATCAAGATCACAGTGCTATTCCCATAGTTATCCATTGACGTATTTAGAAATGATATTCTCTATTACTAAATGTATATGTACTCTGTAATAGACATTTTTTAAGTGCTATTAGATCATAGTGACTCCAAAGTGGATGTATATTGCGAACCTTTAGGAGTTGGTGACGGTGTTGAGGCATTGGAACCGATCTTGTCTGTCCATGACATTGATGCCGAGGTTTTCTTGACTGCAGTTTTGTAGTTGTCATAAAGTGTCATGCCATACTGTTTAAACAGACAAGAATGTAAATTAAAATCATCAAAGCACACAATAACTTGTAAGAAGAAAAACATATACATTATTCAAACCATCAATCAATAAAAATAAAACAATGAAATAAAAAGGGGGCAGCAGCTTCTTGTTGTACCTAATGGTCTGTGAGAAACTATCACCTACCTTTGCGATACGTATTCCTGTCACCCACAGTGTCATGGTCTTTTGATCGTCACAGCACAAGTACTTGATGTACTGGGATTCCTTTTGGATCTGGGGGTGCTACGACAGGATGAGGGAAAAAGTCAAGTCAAGTCAGCTTTTATTGTCACTTTCTTCATATGCACAAGTCATACAAGGAAACAAAATTACGTTTTCTCTCTATACCATGCCAGTACATAGACATGTGCAAGACTGACATTTTACAGACTGACATAAAGTGCAAGACAGGACAGGTAACAGTGATGGACTGGTAAAAATAAGTGGTCAATAATAAATACAGTACAAACTAGAAGCACTAGAAGCACAGACCTCCGCCAAGGAAGCTGCTTGATAGAACATTTGACTATGCTACGCCCTAAGTCTTTCTGCCTTCTATTTTTTGAGTCCACGCAATTCAATTTCTGGTCACTAGGGGCGTCTACTAGCCTGGGAACAGGGCAGTGTGTCATAATAGCCAAGTATTCCGGCTCCATACGGAATTTACAATAGGCAACTCCCCAGACCTAATCTCACTTGTGATTAGGTCTGGTGTTAACCAGGCAAGGCGTCTACATATGTGGGCCAGCAATGGTGAAGAATCTTTTAAAAAGTCCTGGTTCCGGTTTGTGATCCGGATCATCACCAGAATTTAATCACTTGTTCCTTGGGTTATTAGCAACAACTCCACAAAGTTTCGTTGAAATCAGTTGATTAGTTTTTGTGTTATGCTGCTGACAAACAAACAGACAGACAAACCAACGCGACCGAAAACATTACCTCCTTGGCGGAGGTAATGAACATTTAGCATTTAACATTCAGCATTTAACATTGAACATGTAAACAGAAGATAAGATAAATATAAAATAGAGTGTAGACATTACAATAATAGAATAATAACAGTGACAGTACAGTAGCAGCATTGTATGCAGCATGTTATATTGTCTTATGTTCCAGGACATTCACACATTGATTGTGGCCAAGTCAGAAATTGCCCTCTGATCTACATTTTATATATCACAAGATATATTGACACAACATATCACGTTGTGTTCACACACACTTTCTTTGAAGGAGTCTACATAAGGGTGTCATCACTGTCATGAAACCTGCATGACCCATGACGGACATAACCCAGTCACCCCTACCTAGTATTGATGACACATTATCGATGTTGATGACTGTGGCCATGATGTGTCATTGGGTTTTTGGAATGTCATGATACCCAAACAATGTCAACTAGACATTCCAAAAACAAGAATGACACATTACATTGAGAATATTACTGACATATCATGTCAATCTTATGCCGGTTATATGACACCCTTATAGACCCATTCAAATGAAAGTGTTAGCGACTTAATTAAAACCAGTCTATCATGCCATCATAAGCACGTACCATATGTCAGTCTTTAAGATAGTAAGCCCTTTAAGCTTCTCGCCCGTGCTCTGAAAGACCTACAAAGCAATCTCCGTTGCATGACCTCACCTCACCGCATTCAGATCGACTTTTAACTTAAGAAAGCTGGTGCTCATCAAACCTAATGCAGGTGCCGGAAAAACAAGAACGCTCTGCAGCCAACCGCCCAACGCAATCTGAGACTGCTGGCTGATAGACCCATGCGATCAGGGGCCCATGCCAGGGATGATGATGGACACTTTGGATGTCACGTACACACCATCCCATTATTCAGGACCAAACACCTTTGATTAAAACCTGCCCATTATCAGGGTGGCCGCGGGTCCTTAAAAAGTCTTAAAAAGTCTTAAATTTCATTTTCGCCAAATAAGGCCTTGAAAAGTCTTATTTTGTCTTAAATGTTCAACCCAAATGTCTTAAATTTGTGGAGCTTAATTTAGGGAGGAATAATTATGTCAGCCATGTGATGAACTTCGCGACGGAAATCGGGAGTTGTAACCATGTAGTGTAATTTAGAACGCATTATTGAATTTTATTTAGTGTAAAGTGTATTTAGTGTATTTAGTGTTTTCAAACGGCTACATTAATGTAAATACTCAATTGGTTTTTGTGCTTCATTTGAACCTGTGTATGATCTTGCGAGTTGGTCCTAATTTCATTTGGAAAATGGTATTGAAAAGTCTTAAAATGTCTTAATTTTGACTTGCTAAAACCTGTAAACGCAGCGAGTTGGTATTAATTTTATTTGGAAAATGGTATTGAAAAGTCTTAAAATGTCTTAATTTTGACTTGGTCAAACCTGTAGACACCCTGATTATGTCATCATAGATATGTGCAGTATATCAGCTTCTGGCTTGTGCTCACAACAACCTATGAAGCAAACTATTTTGGATGACTTTGCCTCACTGCATTCTGACTCTTAAATAAAGAAAGCTGGTGCTGATCAAACCTAATGCAGGTGCCTGTAAACCAACAAAGGTCAAGAGCCAACCATCCCAAAAGATCTAAGGCTCCGCTGGCTCTGGCTGGATGCAACCTGTGGCCTGTGTGTGCCAGGGATGATGGTGATGGACACTTTGTTTACCTGGATCGGTCTCAAGGATTTTCAAAGACATACAAAGAACATGAGCTCATTTCTGAACATCAGAGCTGGCATGTAGCCTCACAAAACCTCTGTCTGGAGGTAAGACTGCTTCCTATAGGCTACTTTAGTACGGGTAAGACTGGGTAAGCAGGCAGGAAGTCCGGTTTGTTGCTCAAAGGTTACTTGTTCGATTTCCCTCCCTGTCAGTTGGGTGGGCGAAGTGAATGAGCAGCACTGTCCCTCATCCCCTTCCATGACTGAGATACCCTTCACACTTCTTCCTTAGGACACTTGTTGGGAAGCCCCCTTTCAAGGGCGAGGCATAAATGCAATTTCGTTGAGTGCAATGTCTGCGGTGTAACAGACAATGAGGCTTTTCCTGTGGGACTTTCAGTATGCACTGGAACTGTCTGGCCCTGGTGACCTGCAGTAACTACGTATGTCCACTAGGTGGAGTGCCGAAGGTACCGTATGCTCTTAGTAATAAAGTAAAACACTGTAGCCTGTTTTTGTTTCCATACAGATGCTGTTCTCATTGAAGGGCCAATTATCTACACTGCCAGAAAATGAACAAATTTTCGAAACTACTGTAAAAGTCTTCATTACGGATTGCGAATGGAGCACATCTGTGTCACAGCCTCAGCTTCAAATGGTAGTCATTCTGGCCCTCTTTGAGGCCAGTCATTACCGTAATTACAGCGCATTACTGACGACAGCCATGGAGTAGGTAGACACACACACGCACGCACACACACTCACGCAGACGCACACACATGCATGCACACACACACAGACGCACACACACATGGACTCACGCACGCACACGCACACACACACACACACACACACACTCACACAGACACACACACAGATGCACACACACAGACGCACGCACACACACACACACACAGACACACACACACACACACACCTTGAAGTAATCTGTGGGTGACCTGACCTTCTCGGAAAGGTAAGGGTTTGTCTAATGGGACCTGGTTTCACATGGGACCTGGATTTTTTTTCTCTTTCTTCCCCTGTCTCTCTCTCTTCTCTTCTCTCTCTCTTTCTCTCTCTCTCCTCTCTGAGTGTGTGTGTGTGTGTGTGTGTGTGTCTGTGTCTGTGTCTGTGTCTGTGTCTGTGTGTCTGTGTGTCTGTGTGTGCTTATGCACATGTGTGTGCACGTAGAGCAAGACAGTATTCCTCTGTGACCAAGAATATTGTTCTGAAAATTAAAATGTCCATCTTTGTGTGATTTGTTCACTCTCGGGGAGTCCATTTCATACCTGCTGTTTTCATCATCCTATGCAGACAGACACAGACAGACAGACACAGACAGACAGACAGTAAATGGAATAGGGCCAAGCAGACTTCATGAGAGTCATGTTAAGCTGTATAAGCGACAGCACAGACTGAGGTCATTGGATGACTCATCTTCACTTGACCACTGCAAAAATCTCTCTCTCTCTCTCTCTCTCTCTCTCTCTCTTTCTCTCTCTCTCTCTCTCTCTCTCTCTCTCTCTCTCTCATTCCTTTTGTCTGTCTCGGTCCCTAGCGTCCTAGCCTTGGGGTCTAATATCGCTTTGTAAAAAAAAAAAAACGTTTTAGTCTAAGCACTTGTCTTTGAACTCTTTGTCTTCGATTGTCTTTGACTTCGAACACCTAACCTTGCACTTCAGCACTGATTCAAGCCATTCTTTTCAAGACCACAGACACTTTTGAAAAACAAGAAGAGAACAGAACAAGAAAATAAAAACGGCAGCATAAGATGGACAGAAAAGTTTCAGATCCCTCGAAACTCCTCAACAGTTAGGCTTCATTTCTGCTCTGATAGTCAATGTCCATTTTTTCACTTGAGGCACTGGAGAGAACAGAGAATGTTGGTGGCCATCTTTCTGGCACTTCCAAACAACACCTTGATCTCTCTCTCTCTCTCTCCCTCTCGCTCTCTCTCTCTCAGACTTCACCATCCTCTCCACCTCTTTTTTTAACATAAGAACAAGAATAAAAATGATCCATTCTCTTCTCTTCTCTCTCTCATTCACTCCAAAGAATGAGAATTCATGTTGACCATGTTGCCAGTAATGATCTGGAGGGTATACACAAAAAGTTCCAAAAATCCCCCCACGTGTTTGCTCCAAATCCCTTTTTCCATGGTGGTGGTGGTTGAATCCATAGAGGAAGTTTGAGGTTACCCAGTGTGTATACACCACTTCCCAAACATCAAATCCTCTGACAGCTTCAAACCGTCACATAGCCATAATTTGCTTACATGCTTTATATGCCAGTATTCTGTTTGGGTGGACTGCTTTGTCAAGATGAGCTACCAACAGACTGTTAACGTAGCCCAAATCCAAACCCTAACCCTTGTTCCGCTGAGATGGGCTGCTTTGTCAGGATGAGCTACCAATAGGCAATTACATCATAACATTGCCCTAATCCAGTCGTTCTTTCCTTGGGCACTGGTACATTTCAACGTGGTTCGCGCACCCCCTAAGGCCAAAGCGAATGTTGCACACGCGCACATCATGCAGTCATTTTGGGGAATCCTCATTTCCAATAGACCTGCCACTATTACTGCCTTCATTGCAATGGAACTTGTAGTTGCATAACAAGTCTAGGAGTTATAAATTGCACTTCAGATGGACCCTTCCAGCATACAATTCACCAAACAATTAAAAACTACTTAATGTTCATTCATGCGTAAAAACACATATATCAGCCATTGCTCTATTCAGCTCGCGCACACCATTGGGCCAGACCTCGCACCCCCAGGGGTGCACGCACCCCAGTTTGGGAAACCCTGCCCTAATCCTTACCTACACTTCACAAGCCCTACACCCGGACCTCATGAGGGCCTCTTCTGTAGAGTGCTGTAATGGCTTGGTAGCTTGACTCGACGGGAAGATTATATCGACACCACACCAGACTTGTGTTTACAGTGTGTGTCGCCAACTCATTTTGTGTCCTTCATTGCTGCGGTGACTGTGGGGTGGTCATTGGCATGCTGCGCCAAGACACAGAGATGCAGCATAGTCACAGGCCAACCCCATGGCAGAGCCATTGTGAGTCATTGTACACGGCCAGCCTGCTGCATGAGGAGATAATCAGACCACAGTGGATGAAAATCTGGGACCTTCCTATGGTATCTTCCATGGCAATCAGGGGCACTGCTATTTCTACACTCAATATCGTTAAGAAATAAGCTTAGTTTTGCTTTAAAAATCACAGCATAACGTGGGTGTTCTATTGTTTCGCCGGTAATAGGCCACCAAAAGCAGGCACACTCCCCAAATGTCTGTGCTGTCAGAGGCGCATCTTGTCACCAGGCCAGGCAGGCAACAGCTTGGGGCCCCTGGATGGTGAATAACAGCTCACACTTTGCTACAGTAGTGGGATATTTCTTTCAAATGTTCACTCCTACCTTCGAAATCTCGATAGGGGCCCCAGCTGAACCTAGAGTCGCCTCTGTGTGCTGTCTGCTGTCTGCTCAGCACTGGTGGACCACACTCGTTCTCTTCATTTACAGTTCCTGTCTGACAACCATTTATTAGGATTTTGTTTTCTGCTGAACTGATGACTCACTGGGCCTTACTTTAACCATAATAGCAAACACTCAAACCAGCAAAATTGGTGAAGCCCAGTCAGAGTCAAAGTTCCTGGCCCAGGGCAAGGGCCCAGGGCCATTCACAGGCGTAAATGCAGCCCAGACTTCAGCCAGTGTCATGTCAGATTCACAGAACACACGTGGTGCAGTGGCGGAACAATTTCAGACAGGGCCCCAAGGCAAGAGACACTGATAGGGCCCCCCATATGGCCTGCCAAGGTCACAATTGGGCCCCGACACCAATGCAGGGGGGCCCTGAGCCCCAGGGCAAATGCCCTACTCGCCCTCCCTGTAGCTCCGCCCCTGACGTGGTGCATAGTCAGCCCGTTGATTGAGTAGACCAGACCTCAATGAATGAAAATAGATATTTTCCTTGAAAAGTGGTTGACATTTGAATTGCTGAAATATCGTGAAAAATAAGCAATGTTTTTGCTTGAGGAAATTGAAACTAAGTGGGTTTCCTTGTGTTTCACTGGTGACAGACCACCAAAATAGGGGCAACTCGATGACGTCTTCTCATCATGGTAAGATCAGACCGCAGTGAATGAAAATTGTGGACATATCACTTATTTGCCTTGGCGACCGAAACCATTCCTCATTCCATTTTTGATTGAAAAAATGGGGAGTTTTCTTGCATTTCCCCATTACAATGACAGACCACTTAAATCAGGGATGTTTCCCAGAAATCACTGACGTATATTACTCACCCTTCTGCTGGACCAAAAAACTAGTTCAGCTCATTGACAGCTTGGGTCTGGCAACTCTCCACGGGTATTTGTTTGCTTCCTGGTGGCCATGTGACTCTGTGGTAATGGCAAAGCTACTGGGAGTACTTTAAACCCCTGTGGCAAACATTCAAACCAACAAAACTGATGAAGGCCAGCCAAAACCTTGGCAGAGTTGCCTGACCGTATCAAGTAAGAATCGAAAGACATGGACACAGCGATGTAGTAAAATTCCATGATTTATGGTACTACCGTGGTAGCCGTGGCCTAATGAATTAGTGTTTTTGTGTATTAGTCTTGGAATCGGAGGGTTGCATGCTTCAAATCCAATATCATCCATGGCTTAAGCACCCATGACCAAGGGATTGAACTTCAAATTGCTCCAGGGACTGTAACGAATATCCTGTACCTAAATAACTGCATACCACATTGGATAAAAGTGTCAACTAAGTGTAATGTAATGTACTACTAGGGCAGTTGGTCGTGTTCTTAGAAAGGGTTTCTCTGAAAAATCACTGACTGCTCACTGGTCTGCTGTCCGCTCA
>NC_085865.1:33589192-33594192 GCF_034702125.1 Engraulis encrasicolus | reverse complement strand
TTTGCTATGATAGCATTCTGGAATCAGGATGATCCTGGAACACAGCTATATTTGGAATGAATAAAGAGTTTACATGATTTGTGTGCAAACCAAATACTGCTACCAGTCCATTTAAAATCATTGACAAAAAAACTCTCCTCATAATTTCACTCATCTCTATTCTATTTCTGTTTCACACTCAGCTTGAAATAAAGATGTTTTCATTAGCATGCCTGGTGAGATACATGGTGGCTGTTACACACAGTGCTGCCACTCTCTGGAGCACTAACACATGAAGAAAATGAAGACAAATCGCATAATCTCCTGCACTAACACCACACACAAGGCAGAATGGTGGAAGGATGGAGAGAGCCCATGGGCAAAATCACCTTTATTGCTATCTTTTCATTTCACTGTGAGTTGTACTAGTAACTAACAATGTGATAAATGAATCTAAGATTATTTTATTCCGATGTCATTAAAAGTTGATTTTTTTAGCTTAGCTGTTGAGACAGTTGTCTGTTGCTATCACATTCAGTGTTATTATACCCCCCTCTGAACATCCGGTGTCTTCATGACGTCTTACCTCCAACAGCAACTCTTTCTCCTTCTCTTTCATATCTTTTAGCGTGCTCTTATCCTTCTTCCAGAGATAGAAATACTGCAGACAGACACACACACACAGAAAAAAAATATGAGAGGTCTTGCAAAAGGCAAGATTCAGAGCACTTAAACTGTCTTTGTGAATTAATAGCAACTCTGATAACACCATCATGACCCATTTTTGACAGGCCGTAAAGACGACAGAAAGAAAAAAAAGAACAGAGAAAAATACGGTCAGCATTCCGAAATCAAGACATCTTATTCTGGCTCTAATCCTCTCTGCACTCGGTTATCTAATGGAAAACCGTCTACCCCGTCAATGCTTTATACACACATGAATTCCCTCCAGGTTGTGATAGGCCAAGCTGAGATAACAAGTGCTATATAAACTCTACAGTGTCAGAGGCGGATGATCTGGCCATACCGATGTACCCACCATGAAGACAGAGTTCAGATGCAAAATTCTTGAAGTGCATTTCGGATGAACGGCATTTCTGTGTATAATTTTAGTCAACCATATTGTTTGGTTTGGCTTGAATTGTTGAACTTGATAATACATACAGATACACTACTGGTACAATTTAAGTGCATTTCTAATGAGCTGCATTTCTATGTACAATTTTAGTGAACCATATCGGTTAGTTTGGCTTGAGTTGTTGGACTTGATAATACATATACTGTTACAGTTACTTTGAATAGAAATATATTCTCAAGGAGATTATCATTTAAAAATTACATTTCTGAAAAGGCATTTGCATCTTAACTCTTCAAGACTCTTCAAGTCAGAGGCACAATCAGTGGACGAGTGTGAGACAGACAGACCCAGTCTCCAGACAGCACAAGATGGAAACTACGCCTGTGTTTAATTTCAATGTGAAAACAAAGAGCAGGGCCAAGACAAATGACTGTCTCGACTCTTTTGGTTCCACAAGAGCAGGACCCCAATGTTCCCAGTCTGCATTTGACAACTCTAGTGTACACCAGAGGTTCCCAAACAGGGGGTCGGGACCCCCAACCCCTGTGGGGCCACAGGGGTAATGCAGAGGGCTCGCAGAGAGAAGGGAGTGTTTGCAGAAGACCTTGCATTCTGTATATAGAACTCCACTACTCATACAGTATATCACGAAAGTGAATACACCCCTCACAGTTTTGCAGATTTTTGAGTATATCTTTTCATAGGAAAGCATTACAGAAATGTAACTTTGACACAATGATTAGTGACCTTTTAACAACATATTTAACCGCTTAAATTTCTTGTTCACTCAGAAAAAAACAAAATACAGCCATTAATGTTTGAACATGTACTCACAAAAGTGAGTACACCCCAGATTAAAATCCGGTAGAGAAGGGGCTATGTTGGCTCGAATCGTCTCGAAATGAAACGAAATGAAAAGGGATGACAAGGGAGGTCATCAGTGTGCGTTTCAACCTTTCTTTGCATTGAACTTTTACATTTTGAGTCTGCATTTGGCTTAAATGGATTGGTGTGAGATTTGAATGCAATCCTATGGAGAATATCATGATCTGCTTCAGTAGTCACAGTGCATGTTGACATGTATGTTTCTTTTAGGTGTATTTCAGATTGCCAATGTTGACAGCATTCATGCATCCCCAAACCATGTCAGTCCCACTACCATGCTTGGCTTATGAGAGGATACACCTTTTTTGTACAATTCACTTGTCTTGGTCTCTTCAGATCACACAACATGGTTCCAGTGATCCATATCCTTGGTCTGTTCATCTCTCTTGAGACCAAGATAAACAAATTTGCTTTAGATGGTGTCAAGCATGTGTGGTGGTAAACAAGTGAGTTGTACAAAAAAGGTGTATCCTCTCATAAGCCAAGCATGGTAGTGGGACTGACATGGTTTGGGGATGCATGAATGCTGTCAACATTGGCAATCTGAAATACACCTAAAAGAAACATACATGTCAACATGCACTGTGACTACTGAAGCAGATCATGATATTCTCCATAGGATTGCATTCAAATCTCACACCAATCCATTTAAGCCAAATGCAGACTCAAAATGTAAAAGTTCAATGCAAAGAAAGGTTGAAACGCACACTGATGACCTCCCTTGTCATCCCTTTTCATTTCGTTTCATTTCGAGACGATTCGAGCCAACATAGCCCCTTCTCTACCGGATTTTAATCTGGGGTGTACTCACTTTTGTGAGTACATGTTCAAACATTAATGGCTGTATTTTGTTTTTTTCTGAGTGAACAAGAAATTTAAGCGGTTAAATATGTTGTTAAAAGGTCACTAATCATTGTGTCAAAGTTACATTTCTGTAATGCTTTCCTATGAAAAGATATACTCAAACATCTGCAAAACTGTGAGGGGTGTATTCACTTTCGTGATATACTGTAACTC
Source organism: Engraulis encrasicolus (assembly GCF_034702125.1). Classification (NCBI taxonomy): domain Eukaryota; kingdom Metazoa; phylum Chordata; class Actinopteri; order Clupeiformes; family Engraulidae; genus Engraulis; species Engraulis encrasicolus. The sequence goes on along the minus strand of NC_085865.1, from coordinate 33,591,233 downwards.
CACGACTCCATAACTTGACCATTCATAAAATGTTAGCAACAGTCTTCACCTCTGTGGTAAATACATATATTTAATTTTCAGATGATTTTCACATTAAATGCAGCAATACTAATGTGAAGATATTCTTAGGTCCAAAAGGTGGTCCCAGCAGAAAAAGCTTGGGAACCACTGGTGTGCACAACTACTATTCAGGCACAACAACTCTAAAACACATCTACTGCACTTCTGTGTACATCTGGTCCATCAATGAGGAAGGGGACCATATTGATGCTAAAAATAACAACATCAAAGCAACGACAACGTAATCTTTACTTATTGTTAATTAAAGGCGCACATGAAAAAGACTCTCGCACACACTTAGTTGGCTCTGTCATGATTCTGTCCGATTTGACAGATACACTTTCATGCACACAAACACACCCAAACGTCCTCACACATGTGTGTGTGTGTGTGTGTGTGTGTGTGTGTGTGTGTGTGTGTGTGTGTGTGTGTGTGTGTGTGTGTGTGTGTGTGTGTGTGTGTGTGTGTGTGTGTGTGTGTGTGTGTGTGTGTGTGTGTGTGTGTGTGTGTGTGTGTTACTGTATGACTCAGTTATGGATGTGGTTTTCCCCCTCCTCCAGATAAAAGTGAAATGGATTTATTGAGACTGTGGATTTCTAAGCGCTCTGGAATACATCTCCATTCAATCCTTGTGTGTAATAAACCCATATGACACATTTGATTTTCAGGGTGCTGAATTCATTGTCTTTGAGGGGTTTGTGTGCATTTGTATGTGTGGTCTGAGGGGCTGCACAAGAAACTGGTTCCAGAGGAAAAAAACAGAGTCCAACTTTAGCATGTGCTTAATGATTTAATCTGTAAATAAAAGTGAAATTGAATAATTGATTCTTGACTGTGTATGTCCATTCAGTCTGCTGCGGTGCGGCGGTAGAGGTGGCCTAGTGGTTAGGGAGGTAGACTTAAGATCAGAGGGTTGCAGGTTCGAATCCCATCATTACCTCTCCCTACACCTCTATCCATGTCCGAAGAGCCCTTGAGCAAGTCACCTAACCCCATATTGCTCTAGGGACTGTAAACAATACCATGTACCTAAACAGCCTGTACCTAAAGTCGCTTTGGACAAAAAAGCGTCAGCTAAGTGCAATGTAATGTAATAATTAACTCATATAAAACAATGCATCTGCGTGTTTAGAAAAGAAATGCTGCCAGTGGAAAAGTGCAACTTTAGCATGGGCTTAATCATGTGTAAATTTAGGGAAGTCAGCCATGATGTCTGGAAGGGAAATGAAGAAGTGACAGACCACATTAGTTACAGAACTTACCGGCATTCAGTCAACTAATAACATTTTTCTCTGACTGGCAGTTTGATTTGTTTAGCTGGTGGGTTTTGCTTTTTGAAATTTGCTGATATTTAACGTCTACTTGTATAATTCCAGGATATACTTTTTTTCACAGCATCTTATATTTATCCAACACTTACTCCACACAAATGGAACTGCGTCCTCTGTGTATGGTGAAATACTTGATAAAAATAAACTTGGACTGCCTTCCTAGCTCAACACATCAGCCATGAGACGACAGCTGCAATGCCAAGAGGAAGAACTCAGTAAATGGGTAGTGGGTGAAAAGCCGCCACTATTTTTATTGTGGGCACTCAGACGGATGTCATCACAGTCAGTGCAAGAGAGGACTGGTCATAGTAGATTGACAAGGGGAGGCTTTGATGCAGTACATATAGCGCCCTTACAATGTGTGGGTGTGATAGCCTAGTAAACTAGCCCCACCTGCCAGCGGCCAAAATGATCTATCCTCAAATGTCTAGCCTCGGACAATGCCCCAATGCCCTGAAGCTTGCAGACCAACCACAACGCAGGAGACTTGTTTTGATTTGTTTTGAATCTTTGGATGCAATGTGGAGAGGGTTTTGGGGGAGTGATGACAAAGCGTTGACCAATAGGCACAGACACAGTTTGAAAAACAACGGGTTGTTTCCATCAACAATATTCCGATGTGTCATTCACAGGGCCAGACTAAATAAATT
>NC_085865.1:33571692-33584192 GCF_034702125.1 Engraulis encrasicolus | reverse complement strand
ACAAAGACACATGTGCTTCACTGTACACCAGGTGAAGCACGTTTTAAAATGAGGGAAAAGCCTGCAAAGTCCTCTCTCATTAGGACCATATAGTGCAAATGATGTATGTCCTCCCGCTGCAGCTGGCCCATTGAAAAGGAGGAACTGAGACTCTCTCACAATCACCTCAACCACCTCAACTCCTCTGTCCCCACCACTCCTCTACGCTCCTCTCCTCTCCTCCTCACATCCTCCAATGCACAGGTGAGGAGAGAAATAAAAAGGCTTCATTGTCCTAGCCATCCCATCCATCTTGAGGTTTATCCACCTCACCGGCATGCATGTGTCTCATATGGAGGGAGGGAGAGAGAGAGAGAGAGGGAGGGAGAGAGAGTGAGAGAGAGAGAGAGAGAGAGAGAGAGAGAGAGAGAGGAGAACCAGAGATACAGACACAGATGGAGACAGAGACAGAGACAGAGACGGAGACTGATGAAGATAGTGATAGAAAGAGAGAGCATGGAGGAGAGAGGGGGTGACAGAGAAGGACAGACATGCAGAGAGAGAAATCCACAGAGATAAAGACAGATAAAGAGACAGGGGAGGGAGGGGGGAGGGGGGTTCAGGCGAGCCATAGCCGACGTCTCCCCCACCATAGCCCCCAATAAAACCCCCAAATGAGAGGAGACAGAGACGGAGCGCGAGGTGAGGTGAGGCGAGGTGAGCGAGACTCCCTCCGGACCACAGCCTTGGCTTCGTGCCACTAGAAGACACCCCCCCCCCCTCGCTTCCTGCCATCTGGCAGCACCGAGACCAGAGCTAAGTGGACGAGGAGGATAAAAATGATCCTCAGAAATGGCCTTTTGTCCCACCTTCTTTTCTCTTTCTCTCTCTCTCTCTCTCTCTCTCTCTCTCTCTTCCTTCACCTTCCTCTCAATTGCAATTTTTTAACATAAGAACAAGAATTTAAAAATGATCCGTTTTCTTCTCTTGTCTTCTCTTCTCTTCTCTTCTCTTGTCTTCTCTTCTCTTCTCTTCTCTTCCTGTGAACCTCCTTCTCATTTGCTCTATCTTTTTTAACACACTGTGTATGTGAAGGAGAATAAAAGTGATTCTCTGAAACAGGCTTTGGTCTTTCTATCCCTCTTTTCCTCTCTCTTTCTCTCGTTCACCTCCCTCTCGTTTGCTCTGTTGCTTTTTTAACTGTCGTCCAGACAGGTCCAAGAATAATGCTGTAGTGGGGGGAAGGGAAGGGAGGGGGGGGGAGGGAGGTATCACAGCTTTGCAGAAGACACAGAAACCACAGAGGCTGAAACTTCTTTTTCTCGCCCTTCCTCTCTCTCCCCCTCTCTCTAGTCTTCCATATCTGTCTCAAACATCCAGTCAGTGCCTCTCTCTTCCTCTCTTGCTGTCCTTATCTCGATCTCTCAGTTGCCTGTACACACATGCACGCACGCACACACACACTGGTGATGTAAGGTTTCTGCTCCAACTGTCACTTACATACCTCCTGCCTTCTCCAACTGTCCCCTCTTCTACTCTCCCCTCTTCTCCTTTCCCTACTCTTCTCTTCTCTTCTCTTCTCTACTCTTCTCTTCTCTTCTCCTCTCCCCTCTTCTCCTCTCCCCTCTTCTCTTCTCTTCTCTTCTCTTCTCTTCTCTTCTCTTCTCTTCTCTTCTCTTCTCTTCTCTTCTCTTCTCTTCTCTTCTCTTCTCTTCTCCTCTCTTCTCTACTCGTCTCTTCTCTTCTCCTCTCCCCTCTACTCTTCTCTTCCATTCAGCATTTTATATTCCAATGTTACAGTGACATTGTGACCATAGCAGAGTTGATAAATACTGAAGGCAGCACATGTCGCTATTTCAGACAATGACGAAAAACCCTCAAATTAACCCCAAACAACTACTACATGTGAAAGATACATCTGCTTTACAGGGCCTCGTGTGTGAATGATCCACCATGCCATTGTCTCCCGTATTCAAGAATGCACAGACAAATGTTATTTACCAGTATTCCACAACGTTTCAAATGTAGACATACTGTATATATACAAAAATACACCAATACCCTGGGAACTTAAACTCTGTACAATTTTATGCATCCTTTAGCTGCGCTGTTACGTAAACCAATTAAACGAGGGGGGGCAAGGCAGTGGATAGGGGGCCAGGGGACAGAGGGGAGACGAATTGTCCTGGGGAGGGGGGTGACGGGACGGCTCTCCCTCCAGGACCCGACTGTCCTCCAGTGGCCTTTGGAGCCCAGCCACATGGGCCTGTGGTTTCTATTACAAGCTTTCTTTCTTTTTTTGAAGATGTGAAACTGTCCACACTTGGACATGTGCAGGAAACTTGTGTACGGTATTTCCTCGTCTCATACTCTTTCTGGATTTTCCTTTGCCTCTTTGTCAATGTAAGGACATTGTCAGACAGTTTTTGTTGCTTTTGTTTTGGACTTTTTCTCCTTCTCCTTTGTAGAATATACATATATAGAGCTGACAGTGAGGCAGTAACCCTTGCAGTAGACATCTGTCTGTACCAGAGTCTCACTGTTGAATACAAGTCAGACAACACAGAGTTCACAGTCTGCCAAACCCAGTAAAATGTTATGTTTCTCGAACACAACACTCTAATGCCACACAAGTAGGAAATCTATCACGCCAATTTGAAGTATCTGTCTGAGCTGGTAATATGGCTTCAATCAAAAATGACTCCATGCAACATTATGACGTGTTTACAGTTTTTCTCAATTGCTTACACACAATTTTCAGAATGAGTTCTCGAATTCTCAAAACTCTACACACAAATCCCCAAAACTCACACACAACGGGCAAAACTCCCCACTACCCCTGAAAAATGCACGTCTTGTCTCAAAACAATGAACTCTCTTCTAAAAAGGCAATTTCGTTCTCAAAAGACACACACAAGCAGTCATTTTAATACACTAGGTGAACCATTGAACACTACTATGCAAAAGGTAAAACTCTTGACACACCATAGAAACTTATTTTCTTCACTGTTCTACTTACTAAAGAGGGTATTTTTCTCTAGTAAAATACTGAAATATTGTTTTAGACTCAGAGTACACTGATGTGTGGCAAAAAATATATTTTAAATTTTTTTCTGACATTTAAAAAAATTGCGCTAATTTTTTGGGCAACTTTTTAAAATATTGGGTAACCACATGAAAGTGATCTCTTGTATAACATCTTTTGGAGTTCAAAAACTAAACACATGTGTTTTCTCACTGCATCCACTCATGTTTTCATCAATATCACATGCAATGTGTGTCCTTATGGGGTGATGATTTCAGATTGTAAACCGGTATGAAGAGAGTTTGCCCATGTGATGAGGAAGTGAACATAGTATGGTAGTTGATTTTAGTGTTTTGAATGACAGTGTGTTCAATGCGACAACCAAGGATTTTCTTCATGGAAATTGTGTGTAATCCGGATAATTGTGGATAGGCGGCGGCCTAGTGGTTTGAAACGAGTGTTTTGAAACTGAAATGTGAGTATAAAGGAGGAATTTTGCTTAGTGTTCAGTGACATTGGTTAGGGGAGTTGGGAAATGGGTGAGATGTTCTGAGAATTATGTGTGAAGTACCAGAAATTGTGTGGAAGCAATAGAGAAAAACTGTAAAAGAGTAACCGTATGCACACCCCACCTAGTGGCTGCTAGTGCAATCAAAAATGCACGTGACATAAACATTACATGTTTCATTTTCATTGCCGTCGAGTCTGTGTAGCTTCAAAACAACAGACACGTCTAGTTTACTTCTTGTATTGAAGACAGTTTGAAAAATCATCTCGCTGCCCCTACAGTATACCGTTGCGACAGATACAGATAGCACAGACCTAGAATGGAGCAAAAATCAAAACTAACTGCGTTGGCTTGCCTGCGTCAGGCTGAAAAGTGAGCATAACCCGCCCTTTACTGAGGCCAGGTACAGGCCAAAGCACATCTATCAAGGAAAGACTAGAAGTCTACACACTGAAACTCCGACCAAAAGGTTTACTCAAGACAGAAGAGTTTGACTGTGCACGTCGAAACGTTGTGTGTCTTTTTTTTTTTTTTTAACATTTGGTCAGAGTTGCACATGTGATTGAGTGACCATCAATTGGGTTGTGTGTGTGCTCTGTGACGTCTGCTTGATTGGGATCTTGGTCAAAGTATATGTTTAGTATTCAAGAGACCCAGGTTCGAACCCAGGCTGACCATGCACGCAGGATATCCATCACTCACCTTTTTTACTTTGGCTTCTTTCAACTTCTCCAAGGCTAGTTTGATCTTGTCTGCTTTCATCTGGGCTTCAATCTCCTCCTGCAAGGAAACCCATCAATAAGATGAAGACTTTGGATCCAGATCACTAAGAAGGCGATACAATGTGATGAATTTACAGAAACATTTACACACTTTTTTTGATCATATTTATCATTAATTTAACTTGAATTTGAGTTCTCTTTCTTTTACTTGATAATACTGTTACATGATTCAAATGTTTGATCGAGATACATTATTTGGACATTATTATTATCCCTACATACAATACATTACATTACACTTAGCTTCAGCCATTTATAGGATACTATAAACTGTAGTTACAGCCCCTAGAACAGTATGGGGTTAGTTGCCTTGCTCAAGAGCACCTCAGCAATGTATTGCAGTAGGGGTTGGAGGGGTAGGATTTGAACCGGCAACCCTCTGAGCTAAAGCCCATCTCCATAACCATTAGGCCACAGCTTGCACTACATACCTGAAGTGCACTATGTACTGAATAATTTAACATTATGTTAAGATGGAGAAGTAGAACTGACTGTGTCCTTGGAACAGCAGGAGCCGTTATCAGGACACTACACCAATGGATGAGGACCTTATGGTGGTCACCACCTCCAGCTTGAGGTACAGTATCTGCATTGTATCTCTCCAGAACACTGTTCAAATGCCTGATATGGAGTTAATAGCAACTCTTAAAGAGTTAAATTGACGCCCCATTTTTTACTCTGTATATTTCCTGTGTACTTTGTATCTGCAAGTACTGTATGCTATGATCATGTCCTCGGTTTTAAGTCGCCTTGGATAAAAGCGGCTGCCAAATGTAATGTAATGTAATGTGATGTGTGTGTGTGCATGCGATAGAGCACAACATAGGGTGTGAGTTTTGCACTGCTTTGTTCTCTAAAAAGTGTAGGCTACTGTCGAATGGCCAACTGAACATTTTGAGTTGAGCCTAATGGAGGAAGTGAATTGAGTGTGTCCTTGGCGTATAAGAGGCTGTGATCGTGACACTAGACAGATGGATGAGATACCTTAGGTGGTCGGCACCTCAGGACTGAGGTTCATAATGTTTGTGTATATTACCCCTCCATGACATAGTGGCCATATGTGCAAACGTGTCTTAAGTAAGATGGAGAAGTTTTAACTGCTTGATATGTTCCAGACCATCATCTCCATCATAGGGCAGCCCAGCTGACATAAGCCCTACCCCCCTACATACACACATGCATACATTTCCACACACACACACATACACACACGAATACTTTTACACACACGAATGCACAAACACGCACGCACGCGCGCGCACACACACACACACACACACACACACACACACACACACACACACACACACACACACACACACACACACTCACACTCACACACACGCGCACACACACACACACACACACACACACACACACACACACACACGCACACGCACACGCACACGCACACACACACACACACACACACACACACACACACGCACACACACACAGCAGCAGTTTAGTGTAGACTAGAGGGAGTTGAGTGTTCTGCTGTGTGTCCTGATGAGGTAATGGTCCACTAGAGGACATCTGAAGAGCTTCCTGCCCGCCATAACACCACACACTCACACATACATACGCATACACGCACACACACCTAAATGCACACGCTTCTTCCTTTCATTGCCTCGCTCACACATACAGTACTTATACTACACACGTATAGACACACACACACACACACACACGTACCCACATACTTACATACCCACACACACACGCACACATGCATACACACACACACCTACTGTATATGCACACCCTCCTTCCTTTCATTGCATACCTCACACATATACTACACGCGTATAGACACACACACACACACACACATGCACTCACATACACACACACACACATGCACACATGCACCAGGCTTGTACGAAATTCCGAATTGAATGAATTGAAATTCAAGGTAATGCCATAATACGAACACTAGGTGGTGTTTCTTTGAATTTAATCTACACCACCCATTGAAAGTACATATAACACCACCACCTACTGTTCATATTATGACATTACCGTGAATTTCAATGCAGAATTTCGTACAAGTCTGACATGCACACATGCATATACACACACCTAAATGCACACGCTCCTTCCTTTCATTGCCTCCCTCACACACACCACTACACACGTATAGACACACACACACACACACGCATGCATGCACACACACACAGACACACACACCCTTCAGTGGTCCCTGACTGTGCTAACACGCCGCTCTCTTTGCCTCCTGCCGCCTGATGAAGCTCTGATCGCTTCCAGACCATCAACTCCACCAGGATAGTCCACACACATACATACCGTACATACACAATGAGTACATGCGATGGTAGACACACACGCACACGCACACGCGCACACACGCACGCACGCTCACACAAGCACACACACACACACACACACACACACACACACACACACACACACACACACACACACACACACACACACACACACACACACACACACACCCAACCCCTTCAGAATATGTCCTAGACTTGGCCTCAGTCTCTGCAGCTGTGGGCTTGGGATAAATTGCCTGTCTGTCTGCGCCGTGCTGCCGCACTCAAGCTATAGGCAGGGAAGCTAAAAGTGGGGGGACAAATGGGTCAGTTTTCCAGGGCCCAGGGAACGAAGGGGAGCGCAGAATTTGGTCCTCATTACATTGAATGCACTGGGTGGGGGTGGGGGGGTGGCTTTTAGACGGCTTTGCCCTAGGCCGAGCCAAAGTTGTCAGCGGCCCTGTCCTTAGCTGTAGCTGTCTGACAGTGTTTGCGTGACCAATGGGATTATTATGTCTGATACACACAATCCTTCCCAATTGTGTTTGGGTTTATTCAAGCCATAAAATGGATCTGGTGCATTTTCCAGAAACGTTATTTTTGCTACTTTTGGTTTGAGCCACACAGTTTGCGAGCATGTCCCCATAGATCACTGTGTGGAGTTCTGTCAAGTGACAATACAAAAACAAAAAAAGGATGGATGCTTTTATATTTACTTCCTTTATGTCTTGGAGGGGGGGGGGGGGGGCTGTCTATGCTGCCTTCCTATATGCCACTTCAGCCATGATCAAACGGGCCACCTCTCCTTTCTTGAGGCGTGTTCACACCAACAGAGAACTGTGCCGGTGCCCGTTCCCACACCGAATATCGAACCATGTGTTTACGCTGCAAGTCTGAGCATTCTGGAACCTAAAAGCTGCTTTGCGATGCGAACCGAAAAATACGTAAACATTTTTTTTTCTCTCTGTGTCGGGTGTCAGCAGGTTCATCCGGGTAAGAAATGGTCACATACAGAAAATTCAGAGCCTGATATAAGTTTAGTTATAGTATATTAGTTCCGAACATAACCGGTGCGGGCACCAGCACTAGCATCAGCACCATTCTGGTCGGCCTGAAAATAGTATCACATAATGAGTTCAGTGCTCTAAACAGAACACCACAACTGCATAATATCGTCATGTGCTGAAGTAGTACAGTGACTGCGCCTGTATGGAGTGTACTGTACGTATGTGGCTTGGTTTGGTGTGCTTTTGGGGTTGATGTTTATGGAAGATATAGGATTAGAGACTTGCCATGGAGGGCTTGGCGGTCTGCGAGGGTGGAGGGGGTGAGGTGGAGGCCTTGGGACCCCCAGCAGCTGGAGCCAGAGCCGGAGCTGGACCAGAGGTGGGCGTAGGTGTGAAGGCAGGAGCCGAAGTGGGAGACGGAAAGGCGAAGCTGTTGGAGGTCGGGGTGGGCGCTGTGGATCCAGAGAAGGATGAGGCGGAGGAGGCGGAGGAGAGGGAAGAGGTGGAGGAGGAGGCGGAGGGGCCAGCGCGCTGCTCCTTGGACTCTGCGATCAGCTTCTCCTCCGTGGCGTTGATGTCGGCTACCAGGTCGGCCATCAGAGCGTCCAGGTCATTGTCCTCCAGCTCATGAATAGACGCTGCAAAGGGGTTAAAGAGTTGAAATCAACAACGTTTCATCTGACATTTGATCACAGTCAAAAGTAGTGTTATTAGCGTTAATTGTACTAAAAAGAAGAAATCATGCTAGTCAACATGTTGTGCCATGTTGCTGTCTAATCAACCTGTCTGCTTGAGGTTATAATTGATCTATAAGGTAAGCTAATGCAGACATGCAGGACAGAAAACAACATGGTGGATGCTGTTTGGCCGTAGCCAAACTCATATGTGTGGTGTAATATACATTTAACACATACTACAAATGTATATTGTATTTCGTAAGTGTTAACGTTCCCTATCAAAGCTGTTGTGAAAATCTGAAAGAAAGAAAGAAAGAAAGAAAGAAAGAAAGAAAGAAAGAAAGAAACAATCAAACAAACAAACAAACAAACAAACAAACAAACAAAGGAAGGAAGACATTTTTGACAAAAAAGGTAAGCTCAACAGTAATTTTACCATTAAAGTCAAAGCCGGTGGAGAAGTTCATCTCTTTGGAGGCGGTGCTGGGGGGAGGCTCCGGAGGTAGTGTTTCAACACCTAGACTCTGCAAGGATGGAGTAGGGTAAAGTCAGGTATTATGGAGCTATGTGGGATGTGTAGGGTAGAGTAGGGAACAAAGGTAGGGTAAGTTATAGTAGGGTAGAGCTAGCCTGACTAGACGGTAGAGCAGACGCTAAACACTGGATGACCCTCTTATCTCTACTTATTTTCATTCGGGGTTGAGAAGGATGCAGCTGAGAGGGGCGGTGTTTAGTTACATTAATCCGTTTAATTTTTTAGTACTAAGGGGGCGTTGTCAAACTTATGATGATGTCAATGGGGGCGTTGGGAGGCTTGTGATGATGCCAAGGGGGCGTTTGTTCAAAAAAGGTTGAGAACCACTGAATTATAGGTAGGGTGGAGATATATAGAAGAATAGAGAAGCATAGAATTGGATGGGAGACGATGGCTGGGTATGACCTGGGGGAGTTGGTGGGGGGGATGTGTTAGGGTAGGAAGGAATGAAGAATGAGGAACAATGACACACACATCACATGCATCATGGAAGCACTTAGCAGACAGATAGGAAGAAACTGTCTAAGTACTGTCCAAGCTGTTTAAGATTCAATGGAAATGTGGCAGTGAGTGAGCCCCACACCTGAAATGTGCGACTCTTTGTATCTAATTGACTTGCATAGACTGTCTGCCTTTTTAAGTAGCTGTCATTCAACCAAGATCAACAGGACTATGTAAAGTCTATAGTCCTGTAAGGTCAGGTGAGGCGCTCCACTTCCCTTTTCCATATCGTTAATATTAATATTCTGACATTCTAATTCAAGTTAAACAAAGGCATATGAATGTCATCCGTCAAAATATGAACCAAGTTGACATTAGTAACTTCCAAGTGTGTACTGATTTAAAACCTTCAAAAATTACATACAGTGAGACTGTCTTGCAGTGATACACAGGAATTTAGGTTAAATTTAAAAAGTTTCAGTTTAAAAAGTTTCAATTATAAACATGTGCAAGTGTGCAAGTGTGCAAGTTGCAGTGTTTTGCAATATCTAATCAACTTCGCTGGACAATTAAATGTACTTTATCACAAAGTCATCTCAGTAAAATATCCTCCGTCCTAAATCCATATGCAATTTATTTCAGTTACCTCCTTTACACTCCATTAAAATAAAAAACCTCTGCATCAGTTGATTCCTAATCTTTGAATAATGGGGCTACTGTATATCAGCACTTTCATCCTACATGCTGGGCAATTTTACATTTGCCCTGTTTCATGTGTTATTTCATTATTAATATTTCCATGGAGATCTGTATCTGCTTTCTTCAAGAGGGGTAAGCCTTTCAAAAGTGCCGTGATTTTTTTAAAACTTCTGCCCTGTTTTATGTGTTATTTCTTTTTTTTTTACTATCGAGTTGTGTATGTCTGCTTTCTTCAAGAGGAGAAAGCATTTCAATACTTTTTTAAACTTTTGCTTTGCTTTACTTTATTATTCTTTTCGTATTGGGTCTTGTATGTTGCTTCAAGTGGAGCATTTCAACTGTGTAACTCTGCTGGATGGTGTGAGATGGTTGAAACAGCTGCCCTGAAAACTGAAAGAAAAGTCTGTGACACCAAGCTCCCGTTTCTCTCATTTTAATGTGACGTTTCGGGCAGCATTGTCTGATGAAGGGCATGCTCCCCGAAACGTCACATTAAAATAAGGTGTCGCAGACTTCTCTTTCAGTTTTCATGGTATTTTTGCTGGTCCTGCACCCAATCTTTTTGAGACGGATGTGCGTGTTTTTCTCTTTTTGACTATTGAAAGAGCTGCCCTCTCAACAAGCTACCCTGGCCCTGGTAGGAGAGGGTAGCGGCTACAAGGTTCAACCAAGGGTCAATGCATCTATGGGGGGGTTCAGAGCTGAGAGGCCATATACCAGTAATCACCTCACACACAGCTTCATATACGTAGTCTTTAAGATCTCACACAGAGGCGCATCTTGTCACCAGGCTAGGCAGGCAGCCGCTTGGGGCCCCCAAGCCACTACATGGTGAAAAACAGCTCAACTGTAAACTATAATAGTGCCGATTTTTCGAATGTTCATTCTTTTGGGGTTTTCTTGGGGCCCCCACTGACACTAGAATCGCCTCTGATCTCACATCTACTGCTATTGGAGAATAAGATGAGTTCTGCACAGGGCGGTAAAACTTTTTCATTTTTTTAATTGTCTTGTCTTTGTCTTTGACTTTAAGGTTGTGTGTGTGTGTGTGTGTGTGTGTGTGTGTGTGTGTGTGTGTGTGTGTGTGTGTGTGTGTGTGTGTGTGTGTGTGTGTGTGTGTGTGTGTGTGTGTGTGTGTGTGTGTGTGCGTGCGTGCGTGCGTGTGTGTGTGTGTGTGTGTGTGTGTGCGCGCGTATGTGTGTGCGCACGTCTGTGTGCCCGGCGCATGTACTGTACTTCCGCTGTGTCAGAGCCAGTAAATGAGGTGCAAGCACAGCAGCACACCTAGTGGCCTTCCTGGAAATGGACACCTACATCATCTGTCTTTCTATCGCACTCACTTCATTTTCACACCTCCACCCACACCCCTTCACAGCTCCACCTTACGAGGCTCTAGCATCTAAAGTCTAGCCTGGTCCAGCCATGCTGCTAACACATAGTAGGAGTTAAAGAGGTAGATGCGCTGAACGCAAACTATTTCAGTACCTCCTCCTCCCCCACCCCCTTTACTGCTCCATGTAACCAGACTTGAGGCTCTCCAGCTCACCATGGTCTTGTCACTAGAGTGGCAAAAAAACAAGTGCCGCTGAATACCTGCCCACTTAGAGCACTGGATGTGCTCACACTCTAATTATAATAATAATAGATAATAATAATGCACAGTGGGCGTGTTAATAGACTGGACTGGGCCGGGACTGGGTATTATTTCTACTGTATGTTAAATGAATTGAGTGAACACTTGTCCAAGATATTTTCCCACTATAGAGGAGAACCAGACATCACTAATGGCTGCAGTGAGATAGTTGATGGGCTTCCACTAAACCCAACCTCCTGCAAGGCCACACCTGCCAATATTTTTAAAATGTGAGGCGCAAGGCGCAGGTTTTTTCTTGCCTCCCTTTGCCCCCCCCAAAAAAAATTCCTTTCATGCACATTTTCATTACATGCTTGATTCTTGTTATTTTACCTCACTGAATGACCCACATGTACAGTATGTAATTCATCAATAAACAACAACAGGCGACCCTTTGCATATACAAGTACGCAGCATTTGATCACTGACGTGTCATAGAGTTATGAAGTCAATTGTAAGGTGCCTTTGCTTACAGTGCCACACAATACAAGTATCAATAATGATTCATTGCATAATAATGATTAATGACCAGTTTGCCTTGATATTTACAAGGTTTGCTGGTACTTTGCCTACATAGCATGCAGAGAATCACAGCTTAGATATACTGTAGAGAAATTTGCTGACTTTGTTAAAAAGTAAAAGTGGCAAAATAAAATGTCTTCATTTTTGTGTGTAAAATGTGTGTATTTTTGTGAGGTGGTTGTGTGATGTTTCAGACTTACTTGTGTGAGGAGATCCATCTCCCCCAGCAGATCGCTAAACATAGCATCTATGTCATCCATCTGTAACCACACACACGCACACGCACACGCACACACACACACACACACACACACACACACACACACACACACACACACACACACACACACACACAGAAAGTGTCATCAGCAAGCTTACTCAGTCAGTAACACAGGATG
>NC_085865.1:33509192-33564192 GCF_034702125.1 Engraulis encrasicolus | reverse complement strand
CAGAATTAATCCCATTTTTAGCTATTCTTGGTTACATCTCCTCTTCTGAGTATGGTGGCGGGAGCATCATTATATGCGGCTTCCTTGCTGCCTCAGGCCCTTGACAGTTTGCTATTATCAGTGGAACAATGAACTCAAATTTATTGTGATATTTTACAGAAAAAACGTGAGGAAGTCTGTCACACAGTTGAAGCACACAAGAGTATGGGTCCTGAAATGTGACAACAACCCATACTTTAGAAGCAAATCGACTTTAGAATGGCTTCATAATAATGAAATACACATTCTGAAATAGCCCAGTCAAAGCCCTGACAAAAACAATTGAGATTATATGGCATGAAGTCAAGAAAGCTATGCACTCCAGACATCCCACAAACCTTGCTGACAAGAGGCAGTTCTCTAAAGAAGAGGGAGACAAGATACAAACAGATTGTTTTGTTAATCTGATCTGCAACTACAGGACAAGTCTGGTTGATGATATTGCAACTAACTGAGGGTTAAAACCTACTTAATGCAAGGGTGTACTTACTTATGCCCTGCTCTCCTGTGAATGTTATGGCCTTATGACCAATACAAATATGATAACATGTAAATGTTTGGGTGGAATTAATTAAAGCAGACTCTGGTTGTTCCTTCTTGAGATTTCCGGGAAGATCAGACCATTTTTTATGATCAATTTTGACAGAAATGTAAGAAATTTCAAAGGGTGTACAAACTTTTTCCTGGGACTGTATATGATGTAATGGGAAAGAGAGTGTGTGAAATGTAACTACAAACCCCAACTCCGATGAAGTTGGGACGTTTGGTAAACAGTGAATAAAATCAAAATGCTATCATTTTCAAAACATTCAATCTATTCATTAGATGGAGAATAGTGAAAAGACAACATATTAAGTGTTAAAACCGAGAAAAAATATTGTTTTGGGGGACATATGTACTCATTTCTAGTTTGATAAATCCAACACGTCTCAAAAGAGTTGGGACGGGGATCAGTGAAATTTAGTAAACATCCAAATAAGATAAAACAACAAAGAAGAACATTTCAAAATGAATTGTACTGACGGACAATATAGGTGTCCAGGTATAAGATCATCACAGAGAGGCTGAGTCACTCAGAATTAAAGATGCAAAGGGAATAATTACCATAGTTATTACATACATTTTTGAATTCCCTTTGATTTACCACGATTGAGTGTATATAAGACATATTTTTGTTAATAAAATCATTGTATAGGTTCATGACATCATGAAATATATATTGACTGTAGTCTCACTCTAATTCCTGGAGTGCTAGAGCTATTGAAAATTGACCATATTAAGAATGCTTAATGCATGAAAATGATACAGGGGTGTAACATTCTCCTAAGCACCTGAGCTCACTTGAAATAGACCCAGAAGACATGGGAAACTGTCCTTTGCTTACAGAAGTCAGCAGAAGTTGTAGAAGTCCATTCTTTTTGACAATAATAGAGCATTGCACATCCTGTGCTACAGTAAAAATGGACCATCCAACTTGTATTAGTGCTAGCTTCAAAAGTCAGCCTCCATGATGGCATGCGGGTGCAGTAGTGCATTGGTTAAGATGTTCTCACTCATCTGTAGAGTTAAATACAGTGCTGAATGGTATAAATGGGTTTTAAACAGCATGAAAAGCCACTCATGCATTATATTTTGAAGGGAGATCTTCGATTACTGCCACATAGTAAGGTCAAATTGCATTCTCTACTATGTTTTAACAGTTTGGCTCCATCATAAGGACCAGCAGGTGATAAAATGGTGGGTTTTTGGTCAAGACCTGTCACACTGTAAGCACTACAGAAAGGAAAACATTGCAAAACATGACAAGGAATACACCCACCATTTAAGCGGGTGAAATCATGTCCAAGATAGGAATTAACACTGTTTTTTATATAAAATCATCTCATCGGTTAATGTATTTAACTGTTAAGTGTTGTCTTTTGTTTTGTTTTTAGTCTTCCTCGACATTTGCTGCCATTTATTGTCCCCGTCCCAACTCTTTTGAGACGTGTTGGATTTATCAAATTAGAAATGAGTACATATGTCCCCCAAAACAATATTTTTTCTCAGTTTTAACACTTAATATGTTGTCTTTTCACTATTCTCCATCTAATGAATAGATTGAATGTTTTGAAAATGATAGCATTTTGACTTTATTCACTGTTTACCAAACGTCCCAACTTCATCGGAGTTGGGGTTTGTATGAGTGTTAAATGGATTCACACACACTTTTAGTCCATTCTTAAAAATAAATATTGAGTTTGGCCAGCGACTTCGTTCCAGATTTTGATTTTGGCCCTCAGTCAATTTAAGTTTGACTAACTGCACCACACCCTATGGGCTACTGTCAGAGTCTCTCTCAGCAACACCAAACAACACAACAACATGACTGTACTCAACAACAACAAAACAGAAGAGCATCACGGGATGGTGCTTCTAGCATAGGCAAACCTCCCCGTCCCACCCAACCACAACATGAATATGGACCACACCCACAAACACACAGACACATGTGCAAGTGTACACGTACACACACATACATACACAACAACCTGCTTCCCCAAAACACATATGCACATACTGTAGATCTCTTTCAACCCAAAGAGATTCTGCTGAAACACAGTGTGAATGTCTTCTCACACATAACGTATAAGGGCTTTATCAACAATTAGTTTTAAAGGGACACTGTGTGAGATGTTTAGTTTATTTCCAGAATTCATGCTGCCCATTCACTAATGTTACCTTTTTCATGAATACTTACCACCAGCATCAAATTCTAAGTATTCATTATGACTGGAAAAATTGCACTTTTCATACATGAAAAGGGGGATCTTCTCCATGGTCCGCCATTTTGAATTTCCAAAAAATAGCCATTTTTAGCTGCAAAAATGACTGTACTTGGACCATACCAGAAAAGTTTATTACTTAGTAAAATTTCATGTAAAGATCAAATTCGGCAATAGGCAGCCCAGTTTCAATGAGCGGCATAGTTGCAGTACCTTTTTTGACCATTTCCTGCACAGTGTCCCTTTAAAAAAAATAGGGCTGGGACATTAATGCATTAATTTTGATTAATTAATCGCACAAAAATGAACGCGATTAAAAACATTAACTAATTTTAATCGCACTACAAAATATATCTTAATAGTTCTGGATTAGACCAGTGGAGGGCACTGATGGTGAACAGCCTGCTGAAATTGAGAAAAATTCTCTCTTCTTTTAAAAAGGAACAATATCTTTAGATTAAACTTATTTATTGTCATTAGACAAAATCCATGTGAAAAATATACTTTTTACTGTTCTCAAGTCAGATATTTAAATGCGATTAAAATGCGATTAATTTGATTAATTAATTTCAAAGCCTATAGATTAATTTGATTAAAAATGTTAATCGAGTCCCAGCCCTAAAAAAAAAAAAAAAAATGTTTTATACTGATACTTGGAAACATAACAATGCTCCTTGCTCTTCCAGCTCTCGCAAGTACAATGCTGCTCCCTCAAGGAAAACCTCATGTCCACTTAGCTTCACACATCTATGAACACAGCCACAGAAGCGTTTTGGCCAAGATGTCTCCCAGGTCTATACATGTGTTCTAAATGTTTATTTTCTCCTGGCTGCACGACTCTAGCTGCGCAGAACTCAACCTCTGAGTGTTGGAAACCACTGTCAGTAAAAAAAAAAACTCACGTGATTGGCTGCCAGTGTCTTGCCCCTCCTCACAACATCACGTTTATAAACACGGTGAACCCATGTATTGGATGGCAGAGAACATTGCTACATAACACCACAGAACAATGCAGAAACTGAACAAAGACTCTGAGTAAAACACACTCAATTTGCTGAGGTAAGCTGATTGAACAATAGACTTACAGGAGACTAATTCAAGATTTTTTGTTCACGAAAAATGACTCGGAAGTCTTGGAAGCAGAGGTCAGTTTCAGAGACAGAGCTTTGAAGTCACCAGCTTGACTGAATTATTTTACAGGGTGGAGGCTGGAGGAGAGAGACAGACCCTGACAGGGTAGATGAAAGAGAGAGAAAGAGAGAGAGAGAGGGAGAGAGAGAGAGAGGGAGAGAGAGAGAGAGAGACAGAGAGAGAGAGAGAGAGAGAGAGAGAGAGAGAGAGAGAGAGAGACTTACACTGTGAGGTAATTTCCATGGCAGGCTGAAGCTAGTTCACTTCTCATCAAAGATTGAACAAGGCTGTCAGACTGACCAGAAGAAAGCCATTAAAGACCTGCTGCTCCATAGATGAGGACTTACAACACTTTAAAGTGTTCCTCTATGGTAGCTCTACAGCTTGGCTACAGAATAACCTGCCATATTAAAACTAGAGACATGGTCGCATGTCCAAACTTAGTGTGAAATGGGCAATGCCAAAGAGAAGTAGCCTCTTAACACAGATTTGTGTACCATCAGGCCTGTTCACACTTTGCTGCAAAGTGTCAACTACATCATAACAACATTACTATTACATTACTGAGTGCCTTAACCCATTAAGCCATGGTGTTATAAATTTACTGTTACCAGAATGGCAATGACCAAGTCGTAGTGCATTACTAAAGGCCCTGTTTTATGTCATAGTGTAGTACTATGGTAGCTACTTTTCAATGACTATTACAGCGTACCAGTGGTGTAGTCTACGTAAAACGCGGGTATACGGAGTATACCCACTTCTAAATGTCAGGGATTTCAGTATACCCACTTAAAATTGATTGATCCATTGTTTTGAATAGCACAAATACATACAGTATACCCACTTCAAAAAATGATCAAATACCCACCATAAAAAAGTAGACTACACCACTGCAGCGTACCACTGAAGATACGGCATGCATTAAGGGGCTACGTAACAGATTAAGACTGGGTCATTTCCATTTTGAGGACAATAATGTTATAACGTAGGCATAAACGGGTTAATCAATAAGTGCCTGTCCCACTGAACCACTGAAATGAACCGAACCACAGCTACCACAGTATTATACCACTATGTGTAATATGTTATTGTATTGTTTTTTGTATGATCTTCAGATGTAATTTTTAAGACTATGATGAACTGATTTTATTGAAGAAAAGGACCCCAGGAAGAATAGCTGTGGCATTGCCATAGCTAATGGGGATCCAACAAATAAACAAACAAACAAAATAAACAAACTATGACAGTACACAGGGCCTTTGGTAATACGTTACAACTTGGTCATTGCCATTCAAGTGAAGTCAGCTTTTATTGTCACTTTCATCATATGCACAACACATACAAGGAAAAATGAAATTAGGCTACGTTTTCTCTCTATGCCATGCCAGGACAAGACATATACAAAACTGACATTTTTCAGACGGACTTAAAGTGCAGTGATGGACTGGTGACAATGGACAATAATAAATACAGTATAAATGAACATTTAACATTTAACATTGAACATTTAACATTGAACATGTAACAGAGATAAGATAAATAAAGAATGTGGGTCAAAGACGTCCAACATGTCCTTCAGTGCAACGGATACTTTTGCTTACTGTAAATGCAAAAAAAGAGATTTTTTTAAATTATTTTTTTGGCTTGGCTTTCATGCATTCACTTTAAAAAAAATTGTTTTGAAATTTCGTGTTTTCCACAGTTACAGTAAGCAAAAGCATCTGTTGGCACTGAAGGACAGTGTCATGTTGGACACTACAAATAATAACAGTGAAAGTAACAGTATAATAACAATACAAGTGATAGGTTCCAGGACTGAGGTAGTGCAGGTAGGTGCAGTCCCTGGTACAGTGTGTGTGTGTGTGTGTGTGTGTGTGTGTGTGTGTGTGTGTGTGTGTGTGTGTGTGTGTGTGTGTGTGTGTGTGTGTGTGTGTGTGTGTGTGTGTGGTCTTGTGGGGTAGTGCAGGTACAGTCCAATAGTGGAATACAAAAGTCAAACTGTGCCGTCCAACATGGTCCGACATGGTCCAACATTCTGGCAACAGATAATTTATAACAGGGGCAGTGTCTTACTGGGTTAAGCATTAGTAACATACAGCAATGAAATGGGAGATGCTGCGCTATTATGTTCACCAGCGGCCTCAGCAGAGAACATGTGTCATTTAATAACAGCCATGCGAGTACCATGCTGTGCGTTGTATGGTGCACTCTGTCAGTGTTGCTTTCAACAAAGACAAAAGTCAACACAAATGCTGCACTTTGTGTAAGGCCCAACTAACCAAATCAATCAAATCTTCACAAGATCGGGGAGGTACATTTCTATGCCTATGGATATGCACTAATAACTTACAGGGGACTGACAAATTAAATAAATCACTCATTCTGATTTTTGGCTAAATAATACAAACTATACGGTGAATGTTTGAGGACAGAATTTGACAGCACACTCTCCCTTCAAGGGCTCAGACTCACACACTCACACATTGTGTTAACATATACGTCACTTGGAGTGTGGAACATGTGTGGGCTTCGCTTGAGAGGCCTCTCTTCATCCAGCAAAGCTGCTCTTTGGGCACATCAACACACGAACACACAAGAGTCTCCGTGTGATCCAAAACCAAGTCTTTAAGTGAAACACATGTTCCTGATCTGCTGTACTGTACGTCCAAAGTCACACAAACATCTGTGATACAGCCGCCAAGGAGCTGTGCTACACAGAAAGACCATCACTCTGCCAAGGCCTATAGTAAATCTCTTTACAGTTCCAGATATAAGATGAATTGTTTCAACTGGAGAAATTATGACTCAATCAAACTGAAATTCATGAAATATGTGTCTTTAGCTCAATATGTATGGAACTATGCCTGTATGTGTGTGTGTGTGTGTGTGTGTGTGTGTGTGTGTGTGTGTGTGTGTGTGTGTGTGTGTGTGTGTGTGTGTGTGTAGGGGTGGGCGGTATGGCCAAAAATGTATACCTCGGTAAAATTTTAGCCACAGTATATATCACGGTATATATCACGGTATTTTACATTTGTGTAAAATTTAAGCATTCCGTCGCAAAATGTACAAAACACCTTTTTTTTTTTTACTTTTACATTTGCATTTTTTTAATGTGTGTGAATTCTTGCTATTCAAATCTTTGAAAACAAACAAAAACTATGTAAAATGCATTTTGCAATGCAATGCAATGCAATAGGCAGAGATTCTTTAAGTTCTCTCTACTCTCTCTGGCTACAACACTGTCAATTTCACCAAGTCTAGAAGGGGTTAAACTAGGGAAGGGAGGGGTGTCAAACTGAACATGGATTTTATCCAATAAATCGTTCATTTGACCTTTTTTCTATTTCTGGAGTTACTGGGGGTAATTTGGAAATGTGTGCTTGCATCTGTGATTATGCCAAGCCTAATGGTTCAGTTGTTATTGTTAAAGATTAAAAAACGAACTTTTACATGAGGCAGCTAGCAATGCATTGTAGAACTAATGCATTTAAATGGCAGCTATCACTGCAGCAGCGGTTAGCGTGCTAACGTTAGCGAAATCGCTAAATCACATTTTAAACAGTGAACAGTCATCTAAGTTACTAACACCCAGCCAGATATCGTGAATGATATTATCTCACCTGGACACAGTTACATACAGTAAGGCTGGCTCAAATGTAAGGCAACCAGTAGCACATAGATTTAGCACATTTCTGTTGTCAGACACCAGCATTGACATGAATGACTTGGGTTGTTAGCTTGCTAACTTGCTTTTCACACCACTGTACATTAAATTGTGGAGACCAGAATCGAAATCACATACAGTTTAAAACAATAGTTCACTACACTAACTATACATATTACACTTAAAGCTTAAATGAAATTGTGCTTCTGTTCTACAACCACATATTCTTTTGCTACTATGACGAGAGACAGTCAGTCGGTGGATTTTCAAAACGTTGTCTATTACTGCCATCTGCAGGACGCAATGCGCTATGGCGGTAGAGCGGTATGGACAAAATCCATACCTTGGGGGAAAAAATACCTTGCACGATAGTATACCGTCCATACCGCGCACTCCTAGCGCGCACATGCGTGTGCATGTGTGTATGTCTAGGGATATTATACATATCTATGTATTTGTCTGCATAATGTAGGTGCTTGTCTGTGCTGGCATGTGACAGGAAAAAATGAACCAACAGAAAAAATTGTGTTCTGTAAAAAAAAAAAACCAAAGGGAATAACCATCTGATAGCCTAATTCCATCCCCAAACTCAGGTTCATGCTTATGTCCAAGTACATGTCCACGTCCACAAGAGCTGGTAAATTGCTAATTATTGAGCAAGTGCCATGCTGTTCACCTAGCCTGGGACAGCCTCATGACCACATAGCCCAGTGACATTGGTGAGTAGAAGTAGATGTAAAAGAACACTAAAAACCCTGATTAACTGATCATTAGATAGATACAGCATAATGACTGGTGTAACAGCTATAAGTATCATGTGTTGTACTTACATCATAAGTTTGTCCCATTTTAACATACACAACATCATTACCCAGTGACAGTAGCCATGCTACTGCACATGACATCTCACTGTCACAAGCTACTCACATGTCCATACCATGCCCACATGTTATAAACTAAACTACAAAACAAACAAAAAACAAACAAAAAACTGAGTAAAGAGTGCAATAAGGCTTACTAAAGGAACAGACTACCTTACTTAGAGACTGACAGGCTGTGAGTTTGCATATATATCTAAAGATATATGGACATTTCTAAGTCATCCATTTATCTATATATCTATGTCTCCCCAATTATGTAATATGATGAGTTACACGTTTTGTTCCTTTTTAGACATGAGACCAGTTATACAACAGCACCCAAAATACAGTAAGTATACTCAACCAAGGTACACCGTTCTTGTTAATCCTTTAAGTAGCACGTCAACATACAGTACATAGGCCTACACAACAACACAGTAGTTGGATGTATCCAAGCACACCAGGTACATCAGTGCCACTGAGACACCCATAGACCAGAAGTGGAAATAAGCCTTGCAACATGTACCGTACTGTAGCTACACTTTCATCAGTCAGTGCCAAATACACTCACTTGACAGTACCTTATTATTTTAAATCCAAAAGTAATTTGGCGCTTGACTAGTGAATGGTCATCCCTACCACTGACACTCTTGGTAGGGCTCCTACTGCCAGAGCAGATTGCTTGCCACGATAAGTGGTAAACGGATTGGCATTGTGAGGCAACAACTGTCTTGTTCGTCTGTGGTTTTGCGATCCTACGAACAACAGGGTGGAGCCCCCATGATAGCTGTGAGCTATGAAAAACTGAGATATGGAACAAGTATGGGAGCAATTCTTCTGTCATAAATCATGTTGCCACTTTACTTGAAAACTTCACTAGGTAATTAATACTTCACCATTAATATGGATACACATGAATATACTATATAATAAATACAATGGCATATAATTAAATACATAAGTACTGTGGCAACTGAGCAAGGTTGTGGAAAGGGTTGGTTTCAAAATACAACTTCAAGTCAACAATACAATTAAAGTACTACACTTCACTCGCTGACTCACAGACTCAAGACACATACTCATTAACCAGGGTGATAAACAGCACTCCCAGTTAAGATAACACTGAAAGACAGGCTATGAGGATCAGACGTACAAATACAGTTTCACATCCTCACTCACAACGTCCGCCTTTACTTAGTGTTACATAAACCACAACTTGTTTTTTTCTAAATCCATATTTTCAGAGATCTTTAAAAGTTTTCTTACCTTTGACGCTGATATCACCTCAACTCAGCCTTGAAACGGTCAATTGGTCAAAACCAATTTGGTATCATGCGCAAGCTGTAATTGCTGTTCTTTCTCCTTCTTTTTGTGTCTTTTAATAAACTAGGACACCACCCTTAGACGCATGCAATGCAATGCAAGGAGGGGTGCACAGCACATCGCCTTAGCACATCTCACTGACTCACTGACAGTTACCCTGCTTACTTCCTGCTTTATGCGGAAGCACAGGTCCGGACCTGCACAAGTGCATTCCTCAAAGGGCTGGCTGGCTGCTGTGGTGCTATAGTGACAGCTCTCTACACAGTGGTGGAACCATTGCACACAGGGCCCCAGGGCAAGACACTTATAGGGCCCCCTAAACAGCTTGCCAAGCTCACGATAGGGCCCCCACCACCAATACGGGAGGGCCATGGGCCTAGGGGCAAGTGCCCTGCTCGCCCTCCCTATAGCTCCGCCCCTGTCGCTACATATATTGAAACTTCATTTCTGCTGCAACCCTCATGCCTGATGAAGCACAGATGACCACGGCCCCAATTAGGCAAATACTTATAGAACAATATACAAAATACAAAAGTTTGTAAACACTTTTAACAAAAGATTAACATCAAGTGCATTTCAGGCAGTATGTGTACAATAGTGAAAGCTCTTGGCATGCACTATACTGCACTTCTGCAGCGCTGTACATCTGACTGCCATGTCCTCTGTCAGGAAACACAGAAATATATACAATAAATATGTATAAATAAATACAAAACAATAAAACAATTAAAATGGACTTCTTATCCATTTTTGACAAAGGTCTATTGTCAAGTGCCAGTAGAGTTTAAGTGTAACCTAATGACATTTGCTGAGCAATATCATCTGTTAAGGTCATAGGCAGTTCGGTACAGATGTATGATTACTAAATGTAGTACACTTACTGTATATGTGTCCCTGTGTTTCGTATCCAATAATTAAAACGATAAACAAAGGTGGACCTGTGCAAGAAAACTATACAAAATCTAAAACACACAACAATTGAAGATTAATTGGGTCAAAATTATAATCACTTATTAATCACGATTATTGATTTTTGCTGAATTAAATATATATATCTATATATCTATATATATATATATATATATATATATATATATATATATATATATATATATATACAGGATGGGCCAAATAAAATGAATTATTATAATTACGTAAAAGGCAATAGCATGGAACTATAGATGAAAAGATTTCTGGCCGGATATGCCAGCCTGTCAGTATGTTCTGGCTTCAAGGACGCTCTCGAAAGTAGGTCACTATTGCCACGATTAAATCCCGAATGAAATCACGATTTCGATATCACGATTATATCACGATTTTCAATTATTTTCAATTAATTGTGCAGCCCTAAAGTGTACTCATGATATTTACTGATCAATATCATGTGTCTAAGTCATGGGAAGTTCAGTACAGATGTAAGATTAATAAATGCAGAACTGTATGTCGCCTGCATTTTTCATGTAGCACACAACATAAAACGGTAAATGGGAATTAAGTTACAGATACATGGGGAACCATTTCTCACAATATCGTATTGTGCATAACTCTATGGTGTGTCACAACAAAACTCTGGGGTGTTTGTCATGACTAAACATGAAAGTGGAAGATTTGGCATCGGGAATCGGGAATAACAGTTGAGGATTGAGCTGCACTAACTCTGTGGTCTCACAGAGTGTTATGATTTTCAATACATGTGCAAGGGTCGAGAATCAAATGTATTGGCCTAGAATCTGCTTTTTTTGTGTATGTTTCTCTGTGTGGTGGTGGTGGTGGTGGTGGTGTGTGTGTGTGTGTGTGTGTGTGTATGCGCGTGTGTGTGTATGCGCGTGTGTGTGTGTGTGTGTGTGTGTGTGTGTGCATGCTTGCGTGCATGCATTCATGTGTGTGTGTGCGTGTCTAGAAACAGCGACAGCGCAGAGTCAGTGTTAGATGGGATAAAGATGGAAAGCCCTGAGCTATCAGCCACCATCATCTCTCATCTAACCTTGACTGATTACCCTGCACAAGACGGCAGCCATGTGTGAGGCAGTCAGGGTGGAAGACCATGAGAAAAATTATATATAAATATTGATATATAAAAACATATATGACTCAACATTCTTTTAAAATTAAATCATATATGAGTAATAGGCCACCTTTGTAGTATGTGCCATATAAGTAAGAACTCATACATTCCAAGTAAGATATACAATTTATATGTTACAGTACACAGTATATGGAACTTGTATGTCTGAGGAATCATCATCTCTCATAACCTTGAATGATTAAGCTTACCCTGCACAGAACAGCAGCCATGTCTGAGGCAGTTACAGTGGAAGACATGGGGAGCTAAAGAACATCTGTCAGCCCTTGAACCCCATATGAAACCGATATTAAAAACAAACCTACATGACAACTTCATAAAATCTTGTAACAGAATTGGGCCACTTTTGTAGTAGTGACCCAATGCGTATGAGCACTCATACGCATTGCACGTATAATGTTTATGTTAAAGCACAGTGCATGTGTAGCCTATATGTACCTTACTAGAGAGGAATGAGGACCACTGTTGCATGTGCCATATAGGAATTGTATTATAGAATTCTATAATCGAAAATTAACTATTTTGTTACTTTTATCTATATCTTTTCTGTATGGGCAGCCACTGTGGAAGAGATGTGTGTGTGTGTGTGTGTGTGTGTGTGTGGGGGGGGGGGGTGTTAAAGAACATCCATCTGCCCTTGGACTTCTTTGGCCCAGAAGCCACCATGCAGAGAAGAGCTGCCCACCTCAGTGCCATCTGGACCCAGTACCGGAGTAGGCCTACTCTCCTAATGGGCTACTTCATCACCATCAGCTACCAACAGGCTATTACACACTAACAGTCTTAATCAACATCCAACTCGGTTACACTTTATTTTAATGGTTCACTTTTACAGTGGACCTACCACATATCTAGGGCTAGGGTTAGGGTTGGTACATGGTATTACATTGGTATTACATGTTATTACATATTGTTACACTGGTTATTACACTGTACCTATTGGTAGATACACTGTAATGGTGAACCATTGAAATAAAGTGTTACCCAAAACTGATCCTAACCCCAGGGTGCGCTACAGTGGCACTTTTGTACTGGTTATGTAGCTCAGTGTGACAACTAGGCCCGGCCATATCGACAGGACACCGGACTCCCGCACACAAGTCCAGGCCTTCTGGGTCAAACCCTACTCATCTGAACAGAACAGAACCAGACAACCCTCACTGCCCAACTTGGGAACTTTTTAAAAAGTGACATGACCCACAGATGGACCACCCTGGGAATCCACTGAGACTAATTGAATGCTGGCAGCAGAAACCCAAGATGGCATCTGTTATCTTCTTCCTCGCTGACTCATCAGTGGTCTCAGTGGTGCATCCGGATTATGCAATAGAGGTAAGGTGCGGCTTCAATATTTATTTTTCACTGAACTGAAACATGTCTGTTGTTACATCCATCATTTACAACCTTTAAATCAGACCATCAGTTCATGAACCACTAAAAAAAAAGATGATCTTCTTAACCCATTATCGCAGAGCCTGTTGTAAACTTACTTTAACTTACTGTCACCAAAATTCTAAGGATCTGTTCCTTGAGGCTGTCAGTAATGTCATAGCAAAGTTGTTATAATGTAGTTGAGTATTTTCAGCAAATAGTGAAGAGGCCCGCCGACGACCCCATCTGCAGTAAGAGGCTTCTGATGAAGAAAGTAGTGTTTCTTTAAATATCTCCTCCATTTTCATAGTGGTGTCAACAATGATCGATTCTGCGATGCAATCCAATGCGGGGCATGGACGATCCAGAATCGATCCGGCAAGTTCCAGAATCGATACGGCAATTTTTTAAAGTTTCATTTACTTCCATGGATATTTCGGGAGTAAATGAATGTTAAATTAAATAAAAGCACTTCAAAACATTGCAAGACTGATACAGACTGATATAGACTGATACAGAAAACAGCCAATAAATTGTTGCTCAGTATCTGACTACTTGTATTGCCTCATCATGACTGATTAAACATTTGCTTTGCTTTCAGTAGAAATGTAATGCATTGCAATGCATTTTAGAATTGAATCGGTTCGGATCGGATCGCATAGAATCGAATCGAATCGCTACCTCCCGAATCGTGATCGGATCGGATCGTGAGGGCAGTGCCGATCCACACCACTACATTTTCATAGTTCTACTGCCAGCGCCTCATGGTGTACCCTTCTCTGACTCCCCCAAGAACTAAAAGTTTTCCCTTCAAGAGGCACAGACCACCCTCCCAGTGGCAAAAGGTTGTCAACATATTGCGTGGCACCACTCCCACAGGGGGAAACCGGAGCACTTTGAGCTGTGATGTGTTAAACAAACGCGGGAGATGCGGGAGGCAGTGCAGGCAGGGGGGGTATATGCACTCCGCCACCCTCTCTTCCCCTTCCCACGCCCCACGCTGACACACGAACACACACACACACACACACACACACACACACACACACACACACACACACACACACACACACACACACACACACACACACACACACACACACACACACACACACACACACACACACAGGGGCTGAAGACAATTAGCTGCAACTGCACACACACACACACAAACACACACACACACACAAACATGTGCATTGACACACACACACATACACACATACACACACAAACATGTGCATTGACACACACACACATACACACATACACACATACACACACACACACACACAATATTACACACATTAACTGTGCCAGACTGTAGACAAATAAACACACTGATTTGCAGACCATGACCACAGGGGATTTCAGGACATACAGTGGACGTGTCTGGCCTAGGTCCCCCTTCCAGTTTGTGCTCACCTTTTCCACAAATGAGGTGTCTGGTTATTTGTCTACCTCTGTCACATCTCGGGCGCTGTGGCTTGTCTTCACACCGGGCCAGCTCCATTCTCAGGGGCAAATGTTGCAATTTTGTCAAGGCCTCCCTGCAGGTCTGCTCTTCATGCATCTGGATAATTGCACCATCAATTATCTGGAATAAGGTTTAAATACATGAACGAGTAAGTATTATGGAGCTTGCTGTGAGAAGTGGATGTATTTGGCTGTATTTGTTGCACAATAGTCTTACATAATAATATATGAATCAATTCGAACTTCGAGTTAGACTGTCATAAGAGTAAGCAGTAGTAAGTGCTCATAACGTTGAAACACTGATGTCAGTCAGAACAGGTAGGGTTTCTGTTTTCTTTCTTTCTTTCTTTCTTTCTTTCTTATGGGTCTTCAAATGACCTTTGGGCCCTTTTGGCTACAGGTGTGAGTGATGGTGTGAACATTACTTACCATAACGTCTAGAAGCTGCCATCTTTGAAAGCCATTAGTCTCAAGTAGTGTTGATTACACTCTCCAACGAGTGGCGTTGTAATAGCAGAAACAGTCGCACTCTCTGACTGACGTAAAGCGTGCCTTTCTGGACATGTCCAAACGCCGGAGGAGACAGACATCCCTCCCTGTGTTCTGAAAAATGAATAAACTCACCCTAAATTTGGTAGGAGTAGAATGGCGCTCTCCTTTGTCCGGAGGTGGAATTACAGTTGCTGATTTTGTGGGTGGCGAAATGCTCCTGGGTTCTTTTTTATCCTCGTGCGTTAAAGCCAGACATGAAATGCTCCGCAAATGTTTTTCGGGAAGAAGGCAATTACCGAACATAGCGGGGCATGGTTTTCTCTTTGGCCACGGGGAGTAGAACAAGGGTAGTTTTCTTTTCTTGCACAGTTTTCTTTTAGATTTCCAACAGGCTACCTAGGCTATTTAAACTTCACATCAGGTGCATTGAACAGCATAGGCCTATGACGAGTTTGGAGTTCATTTTAGCATATGCCTACCATAATAATCGCATTCACGATGACCAGTGACAAACACACGGGATGGTAGGCCTATTTGCTGAGGGAAAAAGAAAGAAAACAATCCTCCAGCCTTAACAACACGAGACAATAAAACACTTCAATAATGAACAGCTCGCGGGGTCACATTCTTGACTTTCGTCTGAGGTCACCAGCACAAATGGCATGCTTGCTGAACTCTAACAAACACTGACCTGTGTTGACTCTGCTACTTCGAGGCGACAGCGCTGTGGATGAAAGACAACAGCTGTCCCAACAATCAAAACATTCTGCACAGAACTCATCTGACATGCTACAACTCAGCTAACAGCGGGCAGCGAAGCGGCTGCAGCAGTTTCAATAAACCCTGCCAGCATGTCTGCGGTGGACATAACTCTCGCGAAATGGTGTTTGGATAAGCTATTGGATAGGATATAGACTTTATGTTCACGTTAATGGACTCCATAACCAAACAGAGAACAAATTTAATGTCTCGTGTGAAATAGCCGGTGTTGCATTCACAGTCATCATCCAACTAAAAAAAAAAAA
This sequence comes from Engraulis encrasicolus, assembly GCF_034702125.1. Taxonomy (NCBI): domain Eukaryota; kingdom Metazoa; phylum Chordata; class Actinopteri; order Clupeiformes; family Engraulidae; genus Engraulis; species Engraulis encrasicolus. The sequence continues at coordinate 33,547,963 of NC_085865.1, read as the reverse complement.
AAGAACAGACTACAAGACGGGGCGAAATGCACTGTTCAGAGTGTCCTATGTTTGTGTCGGGGTATGGGGAAAGATCAAAGGCTCCAGGAAGCTAGCTACTATCCTGTCAGAGAGGAAGAGAAGGCAAAGGGTTAAACTGGGGCTGGGGAAACCTGATGCTAATTAAAGGCTTTGGAATGCCACATACTGACATTCTATTCCAGAACCGAGCACGAGCAGAGTGGGTCGGTCGAGTCGTGGCTTGGAGAGGGAGAGAGGCATGTCTCCCGTTACCACCGTCTTTAATGACATTCCGTCGGGATACCCGCGCTATTAAACACCAGCTACAGGTAACATATAATCACTATTTGATATTTCAAACAACTTTTCTTCCCATATAGTGCGTCATCACTGAGACCATCATTAGGAGGTTTCAGCAGCAGCGTCAGGTCTTTGAAGTGGTTTGACTGATGCTGCGCACTCATGTTAACAAAGTGTATGTTATTGTGTTGTGACACTTTTGAACTGTTAAAATGTTGAGGATATTAAGTATTATCATTACTGTACCTAATTACAATTTTCCAAACTAATTAGAATAGTGAAGCTGACTAAACTTGATTGATAGCCTAACTTACGTTTTCTGTCCAAACAGACTGGGTTAATGAATAAAGAATGCTGCCATCCAAATCCAAATCGACGCCTTTGATTCTGTGGTTCCTCTTGTGTCTGCACACCATCGTTGGTGGTGGTGTTGCAGAGATATGCCGTGGGGCGCACTGTTTTGGCTCGGAAACAGGGGATCCCAGACCCTGCTCTGGTCCTCACTGTCCACTGGCACGGTCTCAGAGACCGACGACAAGGCAACACAACGCCGCCACCGCACAGCTCCGCTCCCCGCAGGTTGCTCTCCATAATCTGCCAACAACAACTCACCACAACACCCCATCACTAAGTTCGGTCGCTGCTCAACAACCTCAGCGGGACAGACTCATCACGGATGGAGACCCGGATGGTGGTGGTCACGCACGGGCGGTGGGCTCTGAGGGGTCCGCACCACGTTGCACGGGGTCTGATTGTTACAGCCCTCAACGAACCCCTCAAGCTGCCAACGACACCAGCAGGGACTGCAAAGGAATCGAGTGTAAACTACCTCTGAAGGTGATTCGGTTCAAGCCTCGACCGAGAGCGTGTGTGGGGGACGGGTGCTTTACTGACAGTGATGGAGATGCTGGTGGTGCCGCAAGCCACCCGACTCTGGTCCACTTGCCAGACCGAGCGGCGCAGTTCCTGGCAGACTTGCCTGACTTCGGAAGTCCTGTGTCGGACCAGGGAAGCGCCCCGCTGGGTGTCCAACTTACCTGCGACATCAAGCCAGGTGACTGCGCCAATGTATTTTATGTGCGTGTGTGATTAATAAGACTGCGCATCTTTTAGCAATTATATTATTATTATTTTTCCATAGCAAAGAAAAACAAGCATTGGACTATTGGTAAGCGACAATGACAGGTCTGTCATTCCCATTTCGACCAGCTTTTCAGATCAGGAAAATCAACACGGCTCTAGCCCAGTTTATATTGGATTGATGACAAGTGGCATTTTATCAGCAAGTTGAGTTGGCTGTAAGGCTAGTTTGTACTTTATTTTTCATCAGCTTCATGCTGAGTTGGAAATTTAAAAACTTTACTGGTGCCAAGCAAATCTGGAGAAGAGGTGCTTTGATATGGTGCCCAAAAATGTTCCTTATACTTGCCTTACAGACATGCACATGTGCCTGGAGTCTGCACACCTAAATTTGAGCTGTGAGAAGTGTGTGTGTGTGTGTGTGTGTGTGTGTGTGTGTGTGTGTGTGTGTGTGTGTGTGTGTGTGTGTGCGTGTGTGTGTGCGTGCGTGTGTGAGAGGGAGAGAAAGAGAGAGCGAGAGAGAGAGCATTCTGGCGGTCAACAGTATCACCTCTTTAAACTCAACTTTGATGTCTCTCCACATATGGAATACTGTTGATTAACCTGTAATGAATGGTGTCAGATTCACCACGAGGAAAAAAATTGCTTACATATTTTTTAGCAAATCTGAAACCATACAGTACTCTTTTCTCTGTATGAAATTCCTTTCAATACCTTGCACTGCCTCTGACCTTAATACGTCCACTCCTGCAGTTGTTAAAAGAAAGAAAGAAAGACAGAAAGAAAGAGAGAAAGAAAGACGGAACGAAAGAAAGAAAGAAAGAAAGGGGGAAAAACCATCATCTGCAGTTGCAGTGCTGTTAGGCTTTGGCTTCCCGTATCGAGTGAAATCGAGCACCATTAAGTGCGAGGCAGATATCCATCTGGGAAAAGGGAACTTTTGTGCCAGCACACTTACAGCTCACCTCACTTCCCCTGTTCAAATGGCAGGTGTGCGCTACACTCCACTCCTGGGGTGCGTTCCAATATGTGACCTTGCGTCCTCCACCTGTGCTTTTGGCCTCTCGGTTTGCTGATGCCCCGCATCTGTGGAGAAATCAATTAAGTTTCCTCTCTGTCAGCCTAGCCACAACAATTTTTGGGGGACTATTCTTCATTCACCAACCAGTTTGCCAATGAGAAAATGACTTAACAATTGAGCTTTTGCGCGATATTGAAATATAATGCTGGTGTCATTGTCAGTGATGTCATCACAACGTATTACTTCATGGTACGAGGCCACAAGCACAAGTGGAGGACGCAAGGTCGCATATTGGAACGCACCCCTGCTCCTAGACCGCTCCTGTGCTCTGTTCCTCTCCTCATGAGCCTCATGAGGTTTTTTCTGTCTGTCTGTCCTTTTTCTTAATCCCCTGACTGCTCCCTGCACTTTCTCTGTGCCAATATCTGTCTCTGTTGTCTGTCACTCTCTGTTCCTCATGGTCACTCTGACTTGTGTGCCCCCCAACCTCACTCTCGAAGCGTGTCTCTTTCACACACCCACATTCCTCGTGCCGACCAAACCACACATGCACGCACAAATGCAGGCACGCACATACACAGACACACACACACTTTCTCTCTCTTTCTCAAACACTCATTTTCTCTCTCTCCCTCTCTCTGTTTATCACACACTTACTCTCTTTCTCACATCTCTCTCTTCCTCTTCCTCTCCCTTTATCCTTTCTCTCTCTCTCTCAATCTGTCTCTCTTCTTCTCTTGGCGCCCTCCTTCTTCTCTCCCTCTCTCTCCCTCTCTCTCTCTCTCTCTCTCTCTCTCTCTCTCTCTCACTCTCTCTCTCTCTCTCTCTCTCTCACTCTTTCTTTCTCGGCCTCTCTCACATAATTCCTCTCACTCTCTCTTCCTCCATCTTCACCCTCCAGGTGGGGATGAGTTCCTTCCTAGGATGTGCTCATCCTGCAGTTGGCTAAGGGCCAAGATAAGCTGGTGGAGGCCCTGCACTCACAGTGCACGCACGCACGCACGCGCACACACACATACACACACACACACACACACACACACACACACACACACACACACACACACACACACACACACACACACACACACACACACACACACACACACAGGCCCGCCGACATGGGGGGACAAACAGGTATGTTTTCCTGGGCCCAGGGAGATAGGGTTTCCAGAATTGGGTCGCCATTACATTGTATGTATTGGGTTGGGGGACCTTTCAGATGACGTTGTCCTGGGCCCTGAAAAAGCTGTCAGCGGCCCTGCTCACACACACACACACTCATATGCTTTCCCTCCATCTCCACCAGGTGAGAACGAAGTTCCGTCTGAGGATGCGTTGATCCTGCACCTGCAGCTGGCCAAGGGCCAGGAGACGTTGGTGGAGGCCCTGCGCTCACAGCAGACGCTGATCCGGGACCTGCAGCAGCGTCTGGTGGACCAACAGGGGGCGCTCCTGGCTCAGCAGCGTGAGATCCTGGACCAGCAGCGGCGCATGGCCGAGCAGATGGACGTGGTCAAGGCCCAGTACGGCCTGCTGTCCGAGACCATCAAGCAAGCCTCCTTCCAGGTACACTGCTGTATGAGACATGGGTAGAGCTGTGGGACGGGGGCGAGCAGGGCATTTGGCTCAGGGCCCAGGGCCCTCCTGTGTTGGTGGTGGTGAGGCCCCTATTGTGAACTTGGCAGGCCATGTAGTGGGCCCCTCTCAGTGTCTTGCCCTGGGGCCCTGTGTGCAATTGTTCCGCTCCTGGTATGAGAGTCCAAAGAGTTAAGTCGTAAGACTCTGGATTTTCATTCCTCAACTGAGGATCTAGTACATCAGTAGTCTTGTTGATGTAACAGGGAATGCTTAGCAGTTATATTCTGTGAAGATTGTGTCACCCAAAGACATGGTATCCAAAGAGGCTAATGGTGAGCAACTCCTTGTTGGAGCTGGAAAGATGTTTGGTTCCTCAGCTGAGGAGCCTCATCCGTTTCTGGTGGATATGAGAGGGATACGAGGAGCTGGGCCGGATGGATGTGGTCAAGGCCCAGAACAGTTTGAAAGGTGTTTGTTCTTGAACTGAGAACTCTATTGGTTTCTTGTTGACATCAGAGGGAAACATTTCTTCTTTTCTTCTTCTTCTTCTTCTTCTTCTTTTCTCCCTCTTCTTCTTCTTCTTCTTCTTTTCTCCCCCTTCTTCTTCTTCTTCTTCTCTGCCTCTTCCTCCTCTACCTCCTCTGCATTCTCCTCCTCCTCCTCCTACTCCTCTGCCTCATTCTCCTAATCCTCCTCTTCATTCTTCTCCTCCTCCTCCTCCTTATTATTCTGCTTCTTCTTCTTCTTCTTCATTCTTCTTCTCCTCCTCTTCCTCCAGGGTCTGCAGGGGGAGTTGCAGAGCTACTTCGAGAGCCACCTGGCCGGCCTCCAGAGCCAGGCGCGCAGCCACCTGGTGCATCATGGGAAGTCCTACGCGGTGCACAAGGTCGACGTGGACGCCAAGGTCATGGACGTGCCCCTGCCACCCGGAGACATGGCACCACCACCACCACCACCACCACCACCACCACACATGTCAGGGTTTTACCACCAGCACTTTCTTGTTAAGGCAGCCAGCTTCACAACAATCATGTACCACCTTTACTAAGTCCCCTGAAAAGATTTTGTGGTGTGAATTGAAATCCCCCCCATTACCGTAGTCCCTTAATGCACGCCGTACCTCCAGTGGCACGCTGTAATAGACATTGAAAAGTTAAGTACCATACTACTACAATACTATGACATAACACAGGGCCTACGACCACGTTGCCATTCAGGTAACTAGCAAATTTGAACGTGGTGTCTTAACGGGTTAACTAATGACATGACATGTCTCCCATGGCACCCAGGATGTCCAACCTGCAGCACCACCAGTCTCCGGAGGGTCGGATGAGGGGTCACCCACCACTACCCATGCTGGCGTGCCCGTCTCCGTGCGGGGCGGAGGAGTACTGTGACTTCCAGAGGGAGCCGCCCAGCTGCCAGAGCTGCACCATGTGCCCGCCGGGCTTCTTCCTGGCCTCGCAGTGCTCGCCCACGGCCGACCGCCTCTGCCAGGTGGGGCGACTCGCACATGTATACGTACACATGCATATGGGAAGTGAACTGTATACACATGCACACAGAGGCACACATATTATATACACACAGACCGTCAGGCATAGAGGAGCACACATGTGCACACACGCGTGTTCGCATGCACGCACACACACGCACACCCGCACGCATGCACACACACGCACGCACGTGCACACACACACCGACACACACACACACACACACACACACACACACACACACACACACACACACACACACAATAGCTTCACTAAGGGGTGTAGAGTATACCAAGACACTGTTAGGGACTCCCAGGGGTCGCTTCCCAGGGATCGACAAGAGACTATGGGGCGTGCAATGTTAGAGGCACCCTTGCATACAAAGACATGTATGCTCCCACACTCACACACACACACACACACACACACACACACACACACACACACACACGCTCGTGTGCGCGCAGACACACACACACACACACACACACACACACACACACACACGCAAACACACACAGTATAATCACCCTCCCCCCTCCTCTGCATTTCCCATGCAGACACAAACAAAACTATACTAATACCACTCCGGCATGAAAGTCTGCTCTCCAGATGTCAACTGAGCCAGATGTGTTTTGGTATTCATTCAACACTGTGGTCGTTTGATATTAGCTCAGACAGACTTTGTTTTATCCTACAAGCAAACTGTACATGCACGGAAATAAGCGTTGAATGCACGTACGGACTGAATTGTTATCCTGAGTGTTGACACGGCTAAAATGAAATCTGTTTGAACTCAACGCCAACACCACCAGGATGCGCTCCACAACCAAATTACACTCTAAATAAAGGGTCCGGAGGCAACTCTGCTATGAAGTCATTTGTTTTATTACATTTTGTTTTATTAAATAAAACAAAGCACTTAATAGCAGAGTTAGTACCTCGGTGAAGAGTCTGATACCTCCATTGCCCTCTTGAAACTGTTGGGTCTCAAAAAGTTAATCAGCTGATGTACTTTTTACACGGTATCAGCATTCAAGATTTGGTCAAAATCCATTCGCCAGGGGCTGCTGTGGCACAGCACTGCTAATGCAGTGTAAGGACTTCCTTACCCATGGAGACAGGGCTGGACTGGCCATCTGGCATACCGGGCATTTCCCGGTGGGCCCTGTACCCTCGTGGGCTCCTATTTTCAGAAATGTTAAAAAATATATTAACATTTCTGAAAATAGGGGCCCACGAGGGTGCAGAGCTCACCGGTGACTTAGTTTGACGCCACTAATTATGAGAGGCCCCTTTAAGTCAAAAGTACCCGGGTCCTATTTCTCCCCCAGTCCATCCCAGCATGGGGAGCCAGGTTCGAATAGGCCTGCCTGGGTCATTTCCCAACACTAACCCTGTCTCTCTCTCTCTCCCACTCATTTCCTGTCTCTTCTCCACTGTCCTGTCCAATAAAGCTACTAAAAGCCCGTAAAAATCAATTCACCCTTTCAAAAGTTATCGTGCAAAACAAAACATCTAGACAGACAGACAGACGGGACGTACGGAAGACCGGAGAACTGGTACGCCTCTGGCAACCTTCAGTAGACGGAGGGAGCAGGGCCGTAACCAGACATTTTCAAATACCGAGGTCAAATACTGCGTGCTGTACTGCATACTGTACATTTAGAATGCTTCAAACACTTCAGTCAAACTCTTAAGTTAGTTCTCATTAATCACTGCCTTGAGGATAAATGTTGGTGGCGTATACAGACGGAATTTATCATTGTTGATCATATATAATTTTTTATCACAGATCAATTTTACATTACTGAGAAAGAATACCGAGGACATGACCTCTGTGTCCTCAATGGTAGTTACGGCCATGGGAGGGAGGCATAATAAGATTGCAGAATATACTGTACGTAGGAAGCTAATGTGTATTTATAGCTCTTTTGCACGGAGGCCTTACCGACTCACTGATGCTATTCATCTCCAGGACAGGGATGAATGCCTGGAAATACCAAACGCGTGTGGGGAGCGAGTCAAGTGTCTGAACACACCAGGTGAGCATTTTTCAAAAACACACACACACACACACACACATGCAGACACCGCTGCTTGAACCCCACACAGCCACTTAATCAAATTAAGCTGTTTACGCTGTGCTGTAGTTACAGTACGTGCTCAAGGTCACTCCTTGGGATTCCTGACAGGGTTATTTATTGAGTCATTTAGCCATGCTGCTATCTTGTTGGGTCCCAGTGACGTGTAAGAATTTGTGTTGTCCAATGAGAAATTCAGAAATATTTCAAAACCCGGTGTTCTGTTGAAATGGGCTGCTTCATCGAAATGAGGTACAAGTAGGCTGGGAGCATAGGCCTAACCTTAAAACTATCCTTTATGGTTGCTATTGTAGTCGTTTGTATTGGCTTCGTAGCTCAGCTCAACACACAGGCCATATGAATCACAATGCAAGGACCCAACTGTGTTGTATCTTATAAAGCTGCTGTAATATATTTTTTTCCAAAAAGTGACACTAATAGAGTATCTGTGCCAAATGTCATGCTTTTATACCAAAGTGAACGATTCTCCTGAAAAAGGCCTTTAATCTGCTCTACTATAATGGCTGTTTGGATCCACCAGGGGGTTTCCGCTGTCTGGGCGTGTCAGAGCGGGAGGCGTCGGGGGGTCTGTGTGGCCACGAGTACTTCTTCAACCCGGAGCTGCAGGAGTGCCAGGCCTGCTCCGACTGCGACGGCGCCCCCATCGCCTCCCCCTGCACCACCACCAGCGACACCATATGCGGAGGACCACCAGCCTCCGACAGCATCCACCATCACCCAGCCTCCGACAGTCACATTTCCCAGGTCTGGAGTGCCTTCTCTGGGCTGCCCTCCCCCAAGGCGCGGGCTGTCCAGCAGATGATCCCAGGGCTCCAGCTGAGTGTGCAGGGTGGGGAGGATTCGGATCTGCTGACTGCCAGCCGAGATGGCAGGTTGACCATGAGGCAACACGGGCTGCTGTGGGTGGACCACAATGTGGCCGTCAAGCACGGCTGCAGGAACTACCTCCAGGTATGCATGTGATTGTGTTATTGGATAGCAGAGTAGGGTCATCCCTCTCTACCTTTAACAAACTTGTGAAGGTTCTTCATTTTTGACAATGAAAAAAAAACGCTACTCATCAAAAACTTAACTGCTATAATCTAGTTATACCTGCATACTCTGTATTTGCTCTTATTTATGCCCTCTTTATATTATCGTACCTTTGGATAAGTGGCTATAAGTATATTTAAGTATATGTGTTGTTTGCAGTGATGGGCGAAATTGATCTATTTGTTTAAATCATTTGTGTACAATCCAGCTCCACATATTTCAAATGACTTTGTTTTACCTGTCCAATTGAGCTAGGTGATTGACTAATTGAATGATCACTTGGTTGATTTGGGCAGGCAAAACAAGGTCATTTGGCATATGTGGCCCTAGATTGTAACTAATGAATCCATTTTGCCCATCACTAGTTGTTTGCGCAGATATACGTTGATAGACATTGATATAGATGTACTTATATTCTGCTGCACACATGAACTTACTTTCGTGATCACTGCGGTGTACTGTCCTCTCCGCAGGTGGGCATCAGGCTGAATGGCAGTGAGGAGGAGGCGCAGGAACTCAGCAGTGTTCGGCTGGAGCAGCCCGAGAGGAAACGCTTCCAGGTCAGAGTTCACACGTGTCAAGTAGAACAGCATCACTAGTGTGCGCATGCTGTACTGATGAGGTGCAAAAGGTTTTCAAAAGAGTTAGCAAGAGGACACCCCTAAATAGCCCTAAACTGATAAATGATTGGCTGACAAATGTGTCAAATTCCAACTAGACTAAACTCAAACTTAAGCTAAATCCTGAAAGAACCTGAATCCCACCCAAAGCCACCGCATATAAACTTGAATCCGTATTTCTGGATGAGAAGACAAGTCAATTTCACTGTATATGCAGAAATCTCACTGCAAGTCTCACTGTACTTTCCCAGCCTCTCTATGCATGTGACACGTCGTTGTATAGTTGTTGTCATTGTTTGGCTTTGAATGTGTCATATGCTGTTTCTGCAGGAGGTTAGGTTGAGGTTGGATGTCATGAAAAGTACAGCAGCACAGTAAACACAGAATTAATATATAACACTTACTGTATGGTATTGTTGATGTTCACAGAGTAGTTCAGCTTGGTATAGTGTCCATCCCTGTATCTACAGGGCATCAACAATATAGTAGTTTGGCATTACTTGTATTACATATTACATAAGAATTGTTCAGCTTGTTATAGTGTCCATTCGTAAATATATACCTGGGATCAAGAATACTGTATAGTTTGGCATTAAGTGTCAAATATTACATTAGCTTTCCATCCTCTGTCCCCAGGCAGTTAGTATAGGCTCGGAGTCTTGAAACACAAATGAACTGCTATATTATTTGTTATATGGTAGTTTTGATGTTCAGTTTGGTATTGCAGTAAGTGTTGAATATTAACCCAGTAAGACACGCCCCCTGTTATAATTTATCTGTTACCAGAATGGCAGCGACCAAGTCGTAATGTATTACTAAAGGCCCTTTTGCACTGTCATAGTGGTGTAGTTTTTTTCAGTGACTCTTACAGTGTTCCACTGGCAGAACGGCGTGCATTAAGGGGCTACGATATCCCTTTGTCTGCAGGCAGTGAGTCCGGGTGGGGTCTGGGTGAGTGGAGTCTGTGAGATTCTTTTGGGGTTCCGTTTAGCATTGAATCTCAAGGTGGCTTCCCATCCTCTGTCTTTGCAGGGGGTGAGTGTGTCGGCAGCCCTGGAGGTGGAGCCCAACCACACGCTCTCCTTATTCCTCCGCAGCCCCAACCAGCACTGCAACCAGAGCCGCGACCTCACGACCTACGACCTCTCCGGCCCCTCCCTCAGCCTGCTCTGGCTCTCCCACGACACGGGCGCGGTGGCCATGACGGCCCACATGACCACTGCGGCGGCCCACTACCAGACCAGCTACCGGCCCACGTTCCGCGTGGCCGCCGTCTCCGACCCGTACATGCTGGTGCTGACCCACGACGGGCGTGGCGTGCGCTTCACCGAGGCCGGCGTGGCCAAGTTCGTGCTGCAGCAGGCGCTGTACGCCATGGGGCACACGTGCGTGCGCGAGGGCTTCAAGCTTGCGGCGCACGTCACGCGCAACGGCAGCAGCTCCGAGGTGGCGCGTGCCTTCAAGCCAGGCGTCAACTACCGCGACACCTCGGTCACGCTGTCGGCGGCGGCGCTGGTGGAGGCCGGGGACGCCATCACGTTCGAGCTGATCTCGCCGTCCCAGTGCAGCGTGAGGTATTTCGGGGACAGCTCGGGCATCAGTCTTCTAAGCATGATGTGGATCCCCTCGGCTGCGTCCTGCGTGCTGGCTGCCACTGTGGCGAGGGCCGGGTTGCCGTCGGGTGCCGTGCGGAACAAGGCTCTGCTCTTCCGGCAGCTGGACGCCTACGAAGGCTCCACGTCTCCCTCCCCGACGACGAGGCAGGTTCGCTTGGCCGGCACGGGGGATGCCCACCCTGGCAGGAACTTTGTGTTCGGGGAGGAGGGCAGCGTCAACGTGGCACTGGACATCAAGCTCATCCACTCCTGCAGTGCGGTTAAACTAACGCTTCATAGGCAAGGGGTGGGCACTGGGGACGTGCAGGGTCTGGGCATGGGACACGCCAGAGGGCATCCGCCAGCGGGCACAGCCAGCACCACGCTGGCACAGCAGGTTAGCGGGCACATGCCCGAGGGCAGCGAATGGGCAAGTGTTGGCCTTCGCACCTCCTTCTCTGTCCAGAACGGCACGGCCATCTACGTCACTCTGGACTGCGTGCGCGGACGCATCAACCAGATCAGTCAAGAAGGCGGGCCCAATGTGTCCATCCTCTGGGTGGCCATGTGATCTGGCAAATCACAAGGCCAGATGACTAGGACGCAAGATGTGATTGGTTGCATGGATTTGATTGACGTTTGACGTTTGTCAAACCACAAAAAAATATCACGGGTTCTTGCACATTTGCTATTGTAAACCTGAAACAGACAGAAAAAAAATCTTTTCTCAGATATTTTGAGATATGTTATGTACTGACAGCACAGGTGCTCTTTGGGAAAAAGTATCTCCCTACGTATATCTATATTTTGTAATACTAGATTTTAGTTTTGAACTTTGTTGTTTAAATTTTTTGTCACTTTGTTGTGTCTGTGCACCATTTTTGAGTTATATTGATTTAAGTGGTTTGAACTAATATCTCCGCCTCTCTGCATCAATACATGGCAGCAGCAGGGGAGGTTTTTATATTATTGACAAAAGTACTTAATGCACTCGTAAAGTACTTCGGCTGGTTGACCAGAGACCAATTTTTTCTTAGACTGAGCTTAGCGTTGTGTGTGTGTGTGCGTGTGTGTGTGTGTGTGTGTGTGTGTGTGTGTGTGTGTGTGTGTGTGTTTGTTTGTGTGCGTGTGTCCGAGTGCAAGCGTGCATGCGTGCTTGTGTGTGTGTTTATAATTGAGTGTCAGTTACGTACATTCACTTCAGGTGTGCAGGAAATACTTGTTTGTCTGTTTCATAACATGTACGTATGCATCTTGAGTCCAGATAAGTTATTTATAACACTTAACCAATACTATAGCACTAGATTTAATTCTAGAGGTATGTTATGGAAAATCGTATGGGCCTTTGAAAGCATTTAATATGTAATAACGTGTTTACTTATTACCTTGCCAATTGAATCATGATATCCATCCAAATCAAGCCCTGTAGGTCGTCAAATGTACTGTTCTGTTGTGGTGAGATTGCAAGGTCCAGCAATTGGACGAATCCCAACATTTTTATTTTATAACCCATATTTTCCTTGACTTCCAAATGGCACGTGCATGTGAAGTGAACATTTATTTGTCCACATTTGACTGCAGAACGCCCCTGTCCCCCAGTGGGTTTGTGTGTTAACTGTGTATAATGCATATGTTTTGTGTTACCCTGAAATGTGCAGCCGCATCATGGAAGTGTGGCCACGCCACGGCATACCATGTGTAATTGCTTCTGTATGTTCCCACAGTCAGTCGGCAAAACAATTAGGAAAAATGAAGTGTTTTGCAGCATCTGGCAACAAGCAAATACAGTCCCTTTGAATGTCTCGTGTGATATAGCCACTTCCCATATAGGCCTACCAAGTATGCAAATAGAGATTGAATGAACACTAGTTATTTCCTGAACCGCAACTGTATCAGTTATGCAGACCAGACGGGTGTAGTCTTTAAATGCAAAGAGAATGAATAAAAACCTATATTTTCTTTCCTTACAATGGAACACATTCCAGGATGTCTGACAAAATCTGTGGAGATATTTTGTTTTGTGGTAGTAGGGTTGCTTGTCACGTCTTTCTTTCTTTCTTTCTTTCTTTCTTTCTTTCTTTCTTTTGCATCGCTCAATAGAAACATCAGCCGTTGTATACGTACCTTGAAGGGGCATGAAGAATGCAGATGGATTTGATTTGAAGCAGTCGTCTCGGTCTCGGTATGCACCTTTAAGTAAGGAAGCCACAATTGTCTGAAATTACAACCGCAATGTAACTTGCCCTTGACCTCTCTGTCTAAGCGTTTCCTTGGCCCTCACAGTCGCAGCGGTTCTTCCCTACGCCGTCTTGTGCTATAATGTTGCCCCGAGGATGTTTACCCTCTTGGACTTAAGCACGGAGAGACGAGACGCGAGAGAATATAATTTGCATGTAGTTAGATGAAAATCATGGTGTGTGTGTGCGTGTCAGTGCAGAAGTAACTCATTGAATGTGTTACAGACTTGCCTCTCAGCGTGCTTTCTCTTCTCATTCGGAAACCAAATATGAAGTGCATCAGCTGGTTGTGTGTGTGTGTGTGCGTGCGTGTGCGTGTGTGTGTGTGTGCATGCGTGCGCGTGTGCGTGCGTGTGTGTGTGTGTGCATGCTCTTGTGTGTGTGTGTGTGTGTGTGTGTGTCTGTGTGTGTGTGTCAGAGAGAGCGGCAGTGAGAGGCTTCAAATACAGACATTCGGGTGAACTTTTCCGTTTTTCAGATTGAAACAGGACTCCAGCATTATTCATACTGGCTCTGGTTCTGGCTTCGGCTCGTGGAGGAAATCCAGCCAGGTGGTATTTCACCGGCAGGCAGAGCAAGGCAATGCAGGCAAGGCAAGCCCATCATCTATTTGCCAAGAAAACTTTGTCAGAAGAGCCATGGCACTTACAGTAGAATAAGAAACCGGACAGATTGTGAGGCGTAATGAAAAGTTTCTGTCTGCATGCGATATTGAAAACAGGTGTGGCTGTGTGTGACGGGGAGAGCCATGCGCCAGCCAGCTGCTTCATTCAGCAGATCAAATGAGATACAGTATTCGCCATACACACACAGGAAAACACCCCCAACCCTGCCCCCCCCCTCTCTTTCACACACACACACACACACACACACACACACACACACACACACACACACACACACACACACACACACACACACTCTTGAACATACACACAGTTGGAGGGAAGCGATGTGAAGGGGTTTGGGTGGCGAATATAGAGGGGCTCGGGAAAGCGAGCAAATTAAAAGAAGGCGTCATTGTGTTCCGAGGTTCCTACACTACATCTTGTACAGTTACATCTTGTTTACTTAACGGGTCAGAACCAATCCATCCCCAAATGTGGACATCAAACAGACCATGCGTAGCCTAAGCAGAGAGCTGGGGATTGTACACTGTATTCCTGATGTTTCATTTCTTTTTTTCTGATCACTCGACCGACTCCGGACCTCAGTAGCAGCTCTATCCATTTCAGGGCCCAAGGCAAAATAAAGCCATGGAGGCCTGTTAAATTATGGTTTTGCTGTGGTGGAGATGATTGTTATGGTAGTCCTACAAAGAGCAGATTTGGTGGGGCCCTAAGCAATTGCCAGGTTTGCCCATTGGTAAAGCCTGCTCTGCCGGACATCATCAAATGTTATTAAATTGACATTGTAGGAGTTCCAAGTTATGAATCACTTTGCCATTTTGATTGCACACAGGACTCGCCAGGCCAGACTCCAGGCTCCTCGTCAGATGGTATTAAATGGACTCCCTTAATTTAAGGAGTTCCAAGTTATGAATCACTTTGCCACTGTAACCTACTACTACAGTCAGTAAATCTGAGATTTGTTTCCGTTACCTCATTCATTCATGGTGTGCACATGCGTTGACACGGCCAAAGTCTTGGAGTTTCCTTTTCTATCCGTTGCTTTGATCTGAGTGATATTATTACATCATTGTCTCAGAGGACTTGCAATGACCCCTCACCGTTCCTGCAAGACACAGACATGATATCACCATGCACTAGTGTATTAGTCCAACAAAGCATGGCCATCTGTGAATATTCCCCTTTTGCTTTTGTACTCTGTTAGATCTTCTCCTCCTCCGGTATTGTACTGTAGAGTACACAGTACCGGACAAAAGTTGGGAAACACCCTCTCATTCAATGGATTCTATTTATTTTCAGGACTACAGTGCACTGTACATTCTCACTCGAGGCATCAAAACTGTAAATGAACACAATGGGTTTGGGACCATCAGTTGTGTTGTGCAGAAGTCGATAAGTTGGTACACTGATTGACAGTCATATTGGACAAAAATTAAAATAGCTGTTTTTCAAGCACCGGTATATATTTCAACATGTGTTCACACTTTTGATTGGAGATGTAAGAAGTAGAAGTAGAAGTACTGTTACTTACAACGCTAGTAGTATGATATTACATAGCTGCAAACCATCCATAACAGTAGGCCTACTTCTCTTCAAGGCCACTGACAGCTTTGGCTGGGCCCGGGACAAAGTAATCTGAAAGGGACCCCTGCCCAATGCATACAATGTAACACAGACCCAATTCTGGGCCCCCTTTTTCCCTGGGCCTGAGACAACTGACCCGTCTGCCTCCCTGTCAGCTTCCCTGCTTCTACTTCATACGTCTCTGGTTTTGATGCCTTGAGTGAGAATATACGCACAATGTACTGTAGTTGTGCAAATAAAGAAAGCACTGAAAGAGAACGTGTGTTGGCCTGCAACTTTGGGTCTGCGCTGTATGTGCTACAATACTGTAAATGTCGGATGGTTTTGCTCAAAACGCACAAGGAGGCAAAGCAGACACATGTGCAATCCATCTGAGCAGGAGTCAGAAGTACCTTATTAGATCTTCTCTCTCTCCCTCCTGCACTGCATATGCAGTACAGTATGTGCTGTAAGCGTGTGGGGTGTTGCACTGGGAAATGCACAAGACGGCAAAGGCAGGAAGGCAGGCACATATGCAGTCCATCTGAGCAGGCAGGAGGCAGACGTATCGTGGAGGGGCTTGTTAAAGCCATAAGCGTTGATCCGCTCTGGTTTGGAGATCACAGGAGCTCGGGAGGTCTATTAACATAACCAGGGCCTTTTAACACTCTCTTTATGTCGCGGATGGGTTCCTTAAAGCTTTGCCTTGTAGTGAGTGCCCACTTCCTTATGACTTCTGGTGCACACAAAGCCATGGGTATTATGTTATTACGTCAGAACCAGGCCTTGTTATCCTGAAGGATGCGCTTCAATCCTCTCTCTCTTGCTCGTTCTCTCTCTCTCTCTCTCTCACTCTCTCTTTTGGAATCCCACTAGAGATTATGATCAAATAAAGACCAAGTGCTGTTCTCCGAAGGAACAATAGGTTCAGTTTAGGTCACAACAGCTGTTAACAGTCCCCCATTTCCCTCTTCCTCTCTCTCTCTCCCAACCTCTCTCTCTCTCTCTCTCTCTCTCTCTGTCTGTCTCTGTGTGTGTGTGTGTGTGTGTGTGTGTGTGTGTGTGTGTGTGTGTGTGTGTGTGTGTGTGTGTGTGTGTGTGTGTGTGTGTGTGTGTGACTGTCTTGGCAGCGGTCAACTCGCCTCGCCTGAAGGCATCTTGAAGTGTGAGTTGAAGTGTTGAGAAAGTTGTTGTAGTCTGTGATATGATGATGATGATGATGATGAGGATGAGGATGATGAGGATGGCGGCCTGTTCTGCTCAGCTGAGTGTGCTATTCGCCCAGCGGGGAGCTTAGCCCAATTAGTCCTGCCCTCCGGCCAATCAGAAGGCATTTCCTCCTCCCGAGGTGTCAGTTCTGTTTGACTTGACTTGATTGACAGGCCAAACTTCACGCAGTTCACACACTATATATTCATGACTGTTTTGGCAGACGGTTGATTACCGAATGCATAAACTCTTAAACCAACAGTGTTTTACTGCTCCTGGCCTCCGTTCTCGCTCAGTGGAAGTGATAATTAACGGCCGGGCAATGTAAGCAATGAAGCAGTTCACTGGCTGTAAAATGGGCAGACGGAGAAGGCCTGTCCTCCCTACACCCAGACTTCATCATCATTCTCTCTCTCTCTCTTTCAATCTCTCTCTCACTCTTTCACTCACTCACTCTCTCTCTCT
The DNA here is from genome assembly GCF_034702125.1 of Engraulis encrasicolus. Taxonomy (NCBI): domain Eukaryota; kingdom Metazoa; phylum Chordata; class Actinopteri; order Clupeiformes; family Engraulidae; genus Engraulis; species Engraulis encrasicolus. The sequence goes on along the minus strand of NC_085865.1, from coordinate 33,531,030 downwards.
CTCTTTCTATCTGTCTCACTCTCTCACTCAATCTTTCTCTCTACCGTCCCTTCTCACTACTTTCCCTTCCACTTTATCCATCACTTCTCTCTCTCTCTCTCTCTCTCTCTCTCTCTTTTCCTCTTCCCCTTCTCTCTCTCTCTCTAACTTCTCCCATCACTCCCTTCCTCTCTCTGCACCGCCCTCTCTTTCTCTAACTTCTCCTCTCACTCCCTTCTTCTCTCTGCCGCCCCCCCTCCCTCGACCTCTCTTTCTCTCTCTGCCCTCATTAGTGGGTGTAGTGAGGCATGCCGCAAAGGAGCAGCGGGTCACTAGTTGCCGAGTGCATCTCGCAGTTAGCGGCGGCACATGAAAGGTGTCTCGGCTGGCCAGCGAGTGCAGTGCACCCCACCCCACCCCACCTCCGCCACTCTGGCCCTGCACCTCCATGCTCCCACTCTCCTTTCTACCCTCTCCTCCTTTCCCACCAACCAGACCTCTCTCAGAACTCCATTATTTGTTCACTTTTTTTTTTTTTTTTGCGAAGACCGCCCGTCTCTGCCAAATATCTTCATGGATGCCTTGTCGTCGGTCCACTTGCAAATGATTTCCAGTAAAGTGGCTCTGGGGAGAAGCAGGCGTGAGTTAATTATGCAGGATTTTATGACAACTGTATTTGTGGCCAACTGCCAGCCAGGCCTGTGCATCCGCGTACGGTAGGCAGTGTAATGTGACTGGCAAGCGTGCTGATGGCACTATAATTGTGAAGTCATTTTCTCTCCCCCCAAACAGAGTAAATATCATTCATCACAGACACTCTCCGTGCTTAAAACTGGTAGGTGACCTTACATTTTAAAAAGTGGCACTGAGTGCAAGCAGGAACATATTTTTTTGTTAAGCTGCAAAAGACTGTCTTTCTCTTCTTTCCTCCTGCTCCCTCCTGGACACAGAGGTTAATTGCCTTCAGTTGCAGCAGTTGTGTGAAGATTAAGCGTTTGGAAACGTGTGTGTTAAAAAAATTACCTCAGAGAGACTCTCCACTTCGAGTGTGCTGTGGCTGCCGGATGGTGATCTGTATGCAGCCAGCAGCCTGGTGTCAACATCGCTTATTTTACCGCTCCATCCAAATGAAACCACCATTTAAAATTGCCAGCCATTACTGACGCTGTCAAAAATAGCAAGCGATTACTGACGATGTCAGGTGTGTGGGGAGGTGGGGAGGGGAGGCGAAAGCTATAAAGACTCCCGTTAGTGCGTGCAGGCGAAAATGGCCTTTCGAGCAGGTGGATGAAAATGAGAGTTTATATCCATTATGAAGTTCACTCAACAACGACGAAGGACATAGAGGTCTCGTTCGAACTTCCCAAAGACCAGAACAGTGAAGCATTTTATGTCCTGAGGTGGGGCCTCGAGCGAGATGGGGGGTTGCATATCACACACAGTGCTTTAAATTGCAACGGTTGCAAACATATGGCAAGAAGATTTAGGGGTGAGGTGTGCAATGTCAAAGTGCGAGAGAGAGAGAGAGAGAGAGAGAGAGAGAGAGAGAGAGAGAGAGAGAGAGAGAGAGAGAGAGAGAGAGAGATTATGGTATCTAGAAAGACCCAAAGGCACTCTGGATGACAAGGGGACACTAATTTATTACTGAAATAGGACCCTTTCGTCCATGAAACAATATGGGTTGAAACAGTGCAGGGTTTCAAAACGTAACAGAAAACATGGAGGACATCTGGTTTGCGTTCTGCGTCTCTCCAGTAGAGAGAAGGGTGATAGATGTCTGTGGGAACACTTTAAACGCCTTTGACACCCATTGCAAAGACAACTCTAACAGGATAATGATGAAGGATAGATAAATCATCATTTCACTTTCATGAAATGATTAATATTATACAGTATATGTATCTGTATGACCTGCGTGTATCAGGCACATAGAAGATCATCGGACCACACAGTCTCTCACTGGCCAGTGTTTTCAGAGGTGTCTCACTGTTGCAACTCTTTGACCCGGGACCCGGATGCAGGCTACTCAATCAGGTGGTTAGGGACATGGTCCGCGGTTACACCGGCTGCGACCGTGAAATGAAAAGCTGGAACCCCGACCGTTTTCACCGACTGCCACTGTCTAAACCAGCCATATTACGGGAATGGCTAATAGCATTAGAAGTGGACGAAACTGACATAAAAACCCTGAGGGATCGCTACTACCGTGTGTGGAGGGAGCATTTCGAGGATGATGACTACAAGAAGAGTAAGGGAGATGGAACACCTAAACGAAACCGTCTAAAGAGGAATGCTGTGTCAAAATGCGCATGGCTATGGAGGTATGTTTGAAGAGAGAGAAACATGTGTAAATGTGTCTGGCTCATGGACCTTGACTGTCTGTGAATCTGTGAAACTGGTTGCAACACCGCGCGTCTTTGCCAGCAAGCCCTCTGTTTTGGGAAGGCATATAGGTGCAGTAAATGTAGCCCACTACATGAGATAAACAAACTATCAAAACAAATTAGCGCGGGATGCCAAGTGAAATTGTGAAATTGTGCGACCTGAGGCATTCGATGTGGTTGATGTCAAGCATGCTAGAGTAGTTTTTCAGTGAAGTAGACTCTAATTGACGAGGGCGCGCGAGGTCAAATGGACCATTACGCAACGGAGGAGGGGAGAGGAATTTTATAAAGTCGTACTAGAAGTGCTCTTACAGATGTAAGTACACCACCAGTGGTGTGTTATTACAAAGTTGAATCCATGTTATATTATACCGTGTTGCAATTACTTTGTAAGAGTAGTCTGCCTACCTGTACTCTCCATACAACTCTTCAAATCTGCTGCCTGCACACACGGTAGTCGCGATCCCTCCGGGTTTTTATGTCAGTTTCGTCCACTTCTGATGCTATTAGCCATTCCCGTAATATGGCTGGTTTAGACAGTGGCAGTCGGTGAAAACGGTCGGGGTTCCAGCTTTTCATTTTACGGTCGCAGCCGGTGTAACCGCGGACCATGTTTAGCCTACCTAGCCACCTGATTGAGTAGCCTGCATCCGGGTCCCGGGTCAGAGAGTTGCAACAAGACACCTCTGAAAACACTGGCCAGTGTGGTCCGATTATCTTCTCTGTGCCTCGGTTTGATTGACGAGACCTTTGTGATGAAGTGTGTAGCGTTTTGAAGTTGTTTATAGCGGGGAAACATCAGAAAATAATAGGCCTATAATTGGCCCCGCCGTGATGCATTGGCTGCGTTTTTCGCCAAAAAGCTTAAAATTAGCTAACTCCACAACGGCGCGGCATTGCCCGGAATGGCTCATCATTAGATACATTATGTGGCATGGGAAAGCGATGGTGAAACTTTCATTTTACGCCGGAACTATCCTTTAAGTGTGTATTGAGCAACTGTGCGGTGAGTCAAACCTTAGATCAATTCATACAGAGAGATCAAATCAGGCAAGAGATGAGAATATCTTGATACAATCGTGCAAATAATAAAAATGCACACACTAGAGAAATATCACAATAAACACAATAGAGAAATACGGTATCACAATAAACACATTACTCATTCTCAATGGCATGCTGCTGACATGCTGATCTAAACAATACAGCAAAATAACAAAAGAAATCACACAATCACACACACACACACACACACACACACACACACACACACACACACACACACACACACACACACACACGCATTCATGCATGTATACATGAAAAAAGACAACATGTGAAAACCAGGAACAGGCCAAAGCACAGCTCCCCCCGTGAATGTCTGTGTGTGCGCGCATGCGTGTATATGCAGAGCAATACGCAACAAAATAGTAAAATATGAATCAGAAAATGTCACAACCCACAAATATAATTTTGGGCAAACGTATCTATTTATGAATACACACACACACACACACACACACACACACACAAGCACGAACACACACGCACAGAGCACATAAGCAGCCACACACAGTACTGGTTATCACCACGGGTGTCTGCATTGTATAGCACCCAGTCTGTAAAGTGCAGAGAGAGAAAGAGAGAGAGAGAGACAGAGCAGAGGACCCAGGGGTGATAGCAGTCCGGCGCCGCGCCGGAAATCCGGCGTAGGGTGGCTGTAGAAAAAAATTAAATCTTTCCCCAATATTAATAAAATGATAAATTATCGCGTGGGCCTTCATTAATGTACGGTGAAAATAAATGAGCGCGCAACAGCCAGTTGTAAGAGACGTGAAAGGAACCCAATGAGCAGCAGCCCACAATATTGTATCATCCCGACACCTTAACAGCTGTAACATGTAAACAAAAATATGTCTCGAGTCACTCACCACCAGCACCACTGGCAGCTGAAGCATTGCAAAAATTAGCAATACAATGTTAGCACAAAACCGCATGGCTTGCTTGCTTGCTTTGTGATTTGGGTGTGTTAAACCATGTGGATGTAAGTGGAATACTTGTAAAGTTTTGTGATAAAGACAACGTTTGAAGGTAAGGCGATTTGGTTATTTGCCCGCTGTATGTTGGCGTGTCGCCTCATGCTTGGAAATCATTGAGAGAATATATAGACTCGGCTGTCCCATTCATGTGCGCTAAATGACGGTGCAATGTTGACAAACTTTGATGGAGGTAGAAGTAGGCCTAGTTTCTTTCGAAAAAGTTTGTATGCTGAAAACGGTAGGCTAGGCTATGCCAGTCATGATACTTTTGCTGATGCGTTGCGTTATGTTGTCTGTATTGGAATAGCCGCGGCTACCATTTGCAACATGTCCAAATGATCATGGAATGCTTGAAATTGGATCGCTAGTTTCACATTTTCACAACTAGTGTGTGACTGCTTTGAAATGGATTGAATCGACCAGTCTGCATAACGGATGTATCAAGGTTTACAATTTACCACTTAAGAATGATTTTGGCATTGATTTGGACTGTTGATTGAAGGATGGTCTTTTGCGTCATTCCTAGACAAACCATGTGTCAAAAACTGATTTCAGAGAGATGTTCATAATAGTTTTGCTGACTGATCCAACCAGTGCGCGCTCTGTCACAGTCGTGCTGGGTGAAACTCGAACAGCCTTGCACAGGTTCACCCTTTCTCTCGCGCGCGCTCCCTCATCGTAGCCTGTCTGCGTACTCGAATCGAATTATTCCACGCACGATGCACAGGTTATCTTGCCTGCACGCTCTCACTGGTATTGTAAAAAAGGGTGATACTTTAGCTGCACTCCTCGCGGGCAGGGAGCAATGATCAATATCAGACACTCCCATCATGAATTTCATGTGGCCAGGCCACCGTGTCCTAGACATGCAGCGAATGTTCATCTTATTGTCATGCCCCTGGGCTATTTTCAAGTAGTTTAATTCGGTCTTTGTTTTTGTTGTTTTCTGTTGTTATCTTTGCAACTCATACATTGTAATGTGTGCACGAGTGGTTTTCATGTCTTTTAATTGACGACAAGCCATTGCGAAAGACACGCAGTAGTCACACAGTAGTCAGGTAGCCGGTTCCGACATCTATGGAGTCCGAAATTAGCGATGTGAACGTGGGCCTACACATGTAGCCAATTATGCGCTTGTCCCCTAAATATTCCTGTAAATAAAGGGCGTTTCCCTACAACGGGAAGGCAGGGGTTGATGGATAGACCATGGGGCCATGAGTATCTAAACATATATCAGGAAGTAGACAAGTTATATGAACAATGCCCCAATGAAAATGAAATGAATCAGCACACAGGAAAAGTAGCCTATATTATATTATATTACAGTGTCGTTACTGTACTTTGTAGTAGTATTGCCCCCTACTGACCTGTAGCCTAGGGTGTGGCTGCTGCTACATAGGCCCCTATGCAGCTTTGAGTTAATTCATGTGGTAAAATATGTGGGCTACCATGTTTTCAGAAATGCATTCTGGTGTTGAAATGTTGCATTGTGGTTCAATACCCACCTCAATAACTATACTGCAACATCACAAGCCTAGAATGGTTTTCTAACTGCATTCGTTGGTAGGCCTATTCGTTTTTACAGCTAGAATTGAACGTGGCCAGTTTCTTTTAGTCAATCTTAAGGGCTATAGCCTAACAAGATGAAAATCATCTGTGTTTTCGTGAATAACACTAGACACGAGGCAAAAATGAAAGCATCTCAAATGAGCATCCCAAAATTGGCCTTGTATGTGACGTATGAGAGACCCCCGCGCCGTCCGCCATTGGAACAGGAAAAAAAGTTCAGGCTCAGGATTTTTTTTTACTATCACCCCTGAGAGGAGGAAGGAAGACTCTTGAAGCGCTTCCAGCTGCTGCCTTGCAAATATTTATCATTGCTGTTATCGCCCCCTAATTGGCTTCTATAAGCACTCTCATGGGGGGTAACAAGCTGGCCTCGTTTAGATGCTCCCAGCACATGCCTTCAAACAAACACAATTCCATTCAGTTGTGTGCAAGAGATAGAGAGAGGGAATGAATGAGAAACAAACAAGAGAGAGAGAGAGAGAGAGAGAGAGAGAGAGAGAGAGAGAGAGGCAGAGGAAGAGGAAGAGAGGAAGAGCGTGAAATAGGGGAAAACAAGACATGCTGACAGTTTTCATTGAATTATTTCTTGAGCATGCACGCCTCCTAATAATAGGCTGATCTAACTTGGATTCAGCTAATGGAATCTTTATTAGGTCTCTCACAATGAGACACAAGACCAGTGTTGCCAGATTGGGCTGTTTCCCGCCCAATTGGGCTGCTTAGGATGGCCGTGTGCGGGTAAAAATGGCATTTTGCAGGAAAACCCGCCCAATTTTGCCCATAGAAATCAATTGAATTGGGCGGGATTTAGTGCTACCAGGCGGGTTTTGAGCATTTTTTGGGCTGGAAATCATCACTCTCATCTGGCAACCTTGCACAAGACTTGGCTGTGTACTAGCTGTATGCTGAGGACTGATCTCATGTTTATTGGGACCAGGGCGACTTTTTGGAAGAGAATCTGCATTTGGCTAAGTTATTGTTAAGTCTGTGAATCTTTTATGCAGACAAACGATACTGTGGCAACTGATTCGAGTTGGAGAAAACTTTATCCATGATGTTTCATACGACAAACATGTCAACTCATGTTCTATTCCTTTTTCAAAGAACAGATTCCATAAGTAGAGATACTGCTGTTATGTAGATATACTATATATACGTAGCTTCCTCTCAGATGCACCCGTGCAAATATTTCTTTATGAAAGCGCAGAGGTTTTGGTGCAAATCTGGAAACCAGTGGACAATGCAAACTTCTCACAAATAACCGTAGTAACAGCTGTCACTGATGGGGGCAGCTGTGCCCTAATGGTTACGGCAGTGGCCTTAAGATCAGAGGGCTGCCGGTTCGAATCCCACCCCTACCTCTTCTTTCACCTCCATCCATGGCTGGAGTGACCTTGAGGAAGGCACCTAACACCTCAGTGATCCAGGGACTGTAACCAATACCCTGTAAATACATGTAGGCCTAAGTACAAACTAGCTTTGATAAAAGTGTCAGATAATTGTAATGCAATGTAATGTAAGGTTTACACAGAACAAGATTCCACAGAGATATTACTGTTAGCTACTCGCTCCATCCTCTCATATGTATACTGCGCATGCACCATGAAAATATTTATATACATTAAGCCCAGAGAAGTTTTGTCCCAATCTGAAAGCCAGTACACAATGCAGACTTCTCATAAATGAGAGTATAGACTGCTGCTGCCACTGACAGAAGGCTTATCTGATCTATCTCTGTTGGCAACGGTCTCCTGTGGTGCATTTTTTAAACACATAGTGTAAAACTCACATGCACTGTGTATTTATCATCTTATATAGTATATTTGGTCCCAGAGCACTTTACAAGAGTTGAATTAACACAATATTTTTTACTGTGTAGCTAACATTCGATGGGGAGGACGTTTCATTCACTTCAGAAATTATAACATATTGTCGAGTCATTGGCTTTTCGACTTTTGCTGACTTTGCCCTTGTGCCCCTGCAAATATTCATCTTCCATTGACCCCAACACCACCCCAGCCCCCCCTACCCATCACACCTCCATCCCCATCCCCAAATGTCCCTGAGTTGAGTGAGTGAGTGAATGAGTCCGTGAAGTCTCCTGGAAAGCCAAAATGAGGGAAGGGAATGGAGAGAAAGAGCCATGCCATCTGGAAGCATTTGTCTGTGTTTGGGAAGTGAAGTGTGTGTGTGTGTGTGTGTGTGTGTGTGTGTGTGTGTGTGTGTGTGTGTGTGTGTGTGTGTTTGTGTGTGTGTGCGTGCGTGCGTGCGTGTGTGTGAGAGAGAGAGAGAAAGAGAGAGAGAGAGAGAGAGAGAGAGAGAGAGAGAGAGAGAGAGAGAGAGAGAGCGAAACAGAGCGAGAGAGAGAGAGAGAGAGAGAAGGAGAGTTGGGGGATAGTGGGGGGATAGGATGTGGGGTGTTTGTCTGCTCCCCTGCCTCAACCTCAGCCAGGCAGTCAACAGCAGGCACATGATGGAAACATCACAGAATAAATGCTGTGCTGCTCTGCCGTATACCGTTCACAATTGAAATACCTGAACGACCTTAACTTTGCCTGACTCACTTTGCTTTGGCACAAAACACAATGACCTCGCTTGCCAGGAATGTTTGCGCTCTGAAAATGTTCATCAATTTCAGTGCATGTTGATTGACCCAGACTAACTGAACACACAGTTATAGAAGTTGGTGTTAAAGCTCCCTCTAGAGGACTGAGGTGGAATTCATCAAATTTTGTAGGCAGTTGAGGCACAGTATTGATCCTGAAGAAAATTATGTTCCTAAATAAGTCACGCTGAGACAACACTTTCCATATGTATATATTTGTAATCAATAACAAATTCCTTAAGAGTCACAATTTGCTTACTTTCAAACAGTAGTGGAGAGGAAAACACTGTACACTGTTTTTTCCCCTATGAAAGCAGATTATTGTACATTGGGCTGTAATGGCAAACATTTAGTCGCCATAATAATCAATTAGTTCCAACTCCATAATGAAACAAGGAAGGATTGACCTCACTCAAATAGATTTATTGTAATTACTTTGTACAATAAATAATTCTAGACTTTAAAGCATTTATTTTGTATTATTCCATGACAAATAGTAACAGATGGGAGTGAGAAGGTAGACTATGGTGACAAAGTACTTACTGTCATACACGAGTGAGTAGAGGAGAGTAGTGTGTAAGCGTTAGAAGCTGTTTACACATACTGTATATGGAAACATTTCACGTTTTGGCCTCGCGTTAACACGTAAACAGAGTTTTAGAAACCTAATTTTTAAAATATTCCCTTTTATACATCCCTTTTACGAGGCTAAAATGCGTAAGTGGATACAAAAATATCGGCATTTCAACATATCTGCATATCATATGTGTAATCAGCACTTTAGGAAAAGCCAGAACTGTTGCCGTAACCACAGCTGAGGTAAAGTAGACCTACATTAGTGAGAAGAGAGTAAAAAAGCAGTATGACAGGGCGCTGCTCAAAAGGAGAGAGGAGAGAAGGGCCCCAAATTGAAAGTCCAGCAGCAATCATCAAACTGGTTGTCAGATAGAGTGCTCTACATCCAAAAAGCCACTCCATGTTTATATATAAATTCAACAAGGACTTTATATAACTCTGAGGTCATTTTATTTTGCTTTTTTTTCCATCAAAGCTGTAACACAAATCAAGGATGAAGCAATTTACAACTGTTCTTGCTGTCCTGATGCTATCTCTGGTGTAGTTGCAATGAAAGCACTCATGTCCAGGAAGGTTGAAATGGCGGATGGATGCAAGGAGGTAGAGTAAACAAACAGAGCAGTCAAACCGAAAAGTGAAGTCAAGGCGAAGAGAATAAGTGCACTCAGTGAAATCTAAAAGACAGGTTGTCAGTTTGGCAAGAAAGTTTATTTTGTATTTTCCCAGGGAGGTTAACATACAGGCCAAAAGGACTTTATTGATTTCATTTCATTTATTTTATTTATTTATTTATTTATTTTTCTTCTTCTTGGTTTCCGAGAGGCTGGCATCTTATACATCTATTATTTTTCAGATTCAACACGTTAGCTCATACAGTCGTTCCAGTGAAAAGACCCCAGAGAGAGAGAGAGAGAGAGAGAGAGAGAGAAATCAAAGAACATATCACCACCAGTATTAACCGACGAAAAGTGAGGTACAACAAAAATCAATTTCTACAAATAAAATGCTCACTTTTTTTAGAGGCATGAGGATACCCTGTTTTGTCAAGTCTCTGAAAAAACGTCACAGATGGACTCTGTAAAAACAACCCCACAAGAGCTTGGTGAACCTGCTGGTTTGCGCATGTGTACTTATTTGAAATGCTGGTTGCTGCTGCAGAGAAGGGGGCCAAAAGCTTCAGAGAGAAGAGAGTAAAGAGATGCAATAGAGATACTTTGCTGTACAGTAACATGCTGCTGTAACATCCACGAGGAAAAAAACAAACACCCACACATTAGAACAACACATCCGAGCTGCATCAAAAACACCGGACAAGAGAGAAAACAGCCAGAGGAAAAGAGAGGGAAACGGAGGACAGAGCGAAAGAGAAAGAGAAAGAGAGAGAGAGAGAAAGAGAAAGACAGAAGGACAAACAAGAGCAGCACAAAGCAGACATTTTCTAGCCGAGGAGCGCATGCTTGTCTATAGCGTGCTTAGCGCATAGCCATCGTGAAGAAGACGATAGAGAGAGAGAGAGAGAGAGAGGGGGACGAGCCAAACAGCACCACATGAAGCAACACTAGGCTATATATATATACCGTATATATGTCACGAAGCTACACTAATCATTAGCAACAAGAGCCGACATTTGGTTAGACTGTCACAAGGACTGCACTCCCACAAGCTGAGGGATTTGGGGTGGGGGGCAAGAGGGGCAAGAGAAAGCAGAGGCGTTCATGCACGTGCAAAGTCAGCAAGGCCAATAGCAGTGGCGATAGTAGTATATATAATATAGTAGTAGCAGCAGCAACAGCAACAGCAGCAGCAGCAACCGCAGGTACAGATAGAATGAAATCAAAATGGCCGACAATTCTAGAACACCTCTGGGAGAGGCTGAGGTGACTAGTGGTGCCAAAGCGCATTGACTGGGGCTGAATCAGAGGCAGGGGATGGGTGTGGGGGGCATGGGCAATTTAAAATGCTGACATATTCTCTCTATGGTCCACTTATGAATAAATAAGACTTCTGATGTGTAGGTAGAAATACATGACGAAGGTAGCTTTGTTTTTCGTCTATCTACAAGTAGGCCTACAGAAGCGCATACTACAAAAGCCAGTGAGTGACGACAAGAAGCAAAGGTTCAATGAATTAATCAAACTTTCCACTTTCAACCTTCAAATGGACTCAAAAGCGGGACACATTCAACGAATCACAGTTGTTGATTGTTTTTTTTCTTCTCCCCCCCCCAGAACTATTGTTTACCCCACATCAAACAATAAACAACCATTTGAACATTGCACATAATCAGAGCTTTGCACGTTAAAGCTAAAGTGCACAACCTCTCTTTGAGAAGAACAAGACAAATACCGTAAAATTGATACTAAGGCAATACAGTTACAAACACACGCACACACAAATAATAAAAATACGCACTGGCACAACCTGTCAAGTATATCACTTGGGCACAAAGACCACGGGCTTTAGTGTGGTAGAAATGGCTTTGCATATTCTTCTGCATTCCAAATTCCAGAATGTTCTGGACCTTCTACTGTAACGTCAATGCCAACTCTATGGCACCTCTGTGGCAATCACTATGGCACCTGAATCTACTCTTCCACTTTAATGAAAAGGACCACAGCCTCACATGTTTGTCTCTGAATTTGGGTGACATAGCACATCTTTAAGTGTCTCACAAACACACGTGTGTCCATGCATACACACCACGCCCTCATACATCCATAGACCAACACACACAACACACTTGCGCACACACATAAGGACTTTCATCTCTCACTTTCTCACACTCAAAAGCATTGGTGATTGATGGAATTAAACGATGATCATCTCTATTAAATAGACAAAATTATATATATATTTTTACTTCACAAATAGACTCTGGTTATTTGCCTTATATACAACAAATGTATACACATAAATCTGAACTCTGTCATGGACATCTTAAAAGTCTTATTTACAAACTGATTGAAAGCTAATGCGGACAGCTATGCCGTTAAGTTAATTGTGCTTTTTAAGAATGTCTCCTACTTTCCTGTCAATCATCGCTATAGAAATCAGCTGCCTATATGAGCAAACTGAAGAGACTAGAAAATACACACAAAACCGATTGGTGCCTACCCAATAAAACTAATGTGCCTTGTAATTTCCTTTCCTTTAATCTCATGCGCATTCATAACCTCCCGATCCCCATTATCAATATGTTGGGAATCCAAAAAAGAGGCCCTTTCTTTATTCTGGTGATGAATGATACTCAAAGTAGCCACTGGATCATATGTGGCTCGTATTGCTTTTGATTGTACATTTTTGACCTTCTGACCTTGACAGTTGTTTTCAGGATGTTTGTGTATCGACACTGATCTTATCAGCTCATCTACACTGATCATTTCCATTTGTGAAATACAACTCCTGTCTACTATCTCATTGAATTTGATACCACAGCAAAATAATAATACATTAAAGCTGTATAGGTCAGCACCCATTCAGGCATGGAAACTAAAGAAATCCTTCTGGGTTCCTCTTCATACATTTATAGGTCCTTTTTTTGGCATTGTTGATCACAAACTACTTCAGTCCGGCCATAGAGTCAAAGTAGTTTTCTCAACGCAACAATAAATTCCAAAAATTGCACATATCCAAGTATGCTAACAAAAGCGTTACATAAAATAATATATTTTCGTTGTTTAAGGTGGCGGTTGGGAGCCAAAACAGGCAGACCATGTAGGCAGTCTCTGGTTAACAATAGAGACAGGTTTAGGGTTCCTGCCTACTTAGGAATAATAATAAAAAAGCAGATCCGATAAGCCAACATTTGTGGTCACTGGCATTGTTATGGTCACCATCAGAATCACAATCGCTATGTGCACCATCTCTATATACTGACCTGACCCTCCACTGACCAGGTAACAGTAGTCAGAATACAATATATCCAGTCCTCACGGAAGAGGGAGGGAAAAGACATAGGAAACCCTCTAGGTATGTTCCATAGAGTGACTCATACTCAGAAAATAATAAAAACGATCAGGTAAAACAAGATGTGAAAGTACATCTGAAATAAATCGAGTTTTCAGTCACATTTAAGGGAAATATTTGCTGTTTTGATTACCGATATGACATCCACTCAGCCCATGTGTCTCCTCCAGTGCTATCTAAAGATATTCTCTTGGCTAACTACATTAGAGAACTGTTGACTCCATTTCTGCACACGTAAAAATAACCAACACACCTCGAAAAATAAGTCCGATACAAGATGCCAGTGATGGTGAAGGCAGTAGTAGTCCCAAACTGAGGTATGCTCAAGTGCCGCAATAAATCAAAAGATATTTCATATCTCTGGCACTTACAAAGTCCAGTTAAGGTTAGTACAAACCTATTTAGTGTCTACTAGGTTTGGAGAATAAATGTGCACATACGTCACTAGTAGTACTTATGATGGTACATCAAATGCACTAATGATCAACATGAAAAGCTGACATAAACACGTCCACATGGCATTGGACTGAGACGTCCACAACAAGGCTACAATACTGAAATATATATATGTATACATATATACTGTATATTAATATATAGATAAGGATTTTAAAATCTTTTGCTTTTTGTTTATATTTTTTTTCTTAAATATAACTATCTCTAGTAAGACGGCAGAGAGAGAGAGTGAGAGAGAGAGATAGAGAGAGAGAGAGAGAGAGAGAGAGAGAGAGAGAGAGAGAGAGAGAGAGAGAGAGAGAGAGAGAGAGAGAGAGAGAGAGAAATGAAAGAAGAATTCGCAGTACTGGTACATTCACAGACAAACACTTCATCCTTCTGGGGGGAGACACGTAATTGTAGGAGCTCGGAGCAAAAAAGAAAGACTCCTCAAAGAACCTTCTTGATGACTCCAGGGGAACCTAAACATACACACTTATGAGTGTTCTTCCTCACACAGGTTCCCCACGAAACTTTAGGGGCTCTTCAGTTTGCCACTCTGGGGGAAGTCCTAAAATAATCTATAAGGAACCTTTTCAGAAACCTTGGGGCCTCTTCCAACCACCTATGGATTCATCAGAGAACATTTCAGGCTCCCCCCACAGTAACAAAAGAAGGTTCTTTGAGGAACCTCATCATTTTTTTTACAGTGCACTCCATTTTCCAGTGTCAGTTCAACACTTGGAGAGTCAAATTGAAACACAGTGTGGGTCCAACTGTCCCAAGTGTTGAGTTGATACTGCGAACTGTACTGTGTGGACCTGTGCTCGAGGTGGCGGTGGAGGTGGCGGTGGCTTCGGCTTCGCTCAGAGGTCCTGTCCGAGCCGCTCGATCTCCTCGATGAGGAAGTCAATGTCCTCGAAGGTGGCGGCGGGGTTGGAGATGACCATGCGGAAGAAGTTGACGTTGTTGCCTTGCGGCTGGTAGGACACCATGGTCGTGCCGTACTCCATCATGCGCGCCTTGATCACGGGAGCCACCTGTGAAGACACGGACACGGTACACAATGGGGTCAGGAGGTGTAGTTCAGTAGAAGCACAGTAACTGATTTCTCTGTAGGACACGACACCACGTGCTTTGATCAGGAGGAGCCACCTGTTGAAGGTCACAGCAGGTACAGTTATGGGTCAGTTTTACAGTGGCTCCACAACTTTTCCTGCTTGGACCTAAAGGTGACCCCCACCTTTTTTTATGTGAACTTCACATAAAAAAGTGACTAACTAATTTAGGAAATGGTTATATTACAGTCTATGAAAGCATACAGTATATTCAAGGCTTCATTAAAACAGTGCCAACGCTCTGCCACCCTCCTGCACTACCTCCCTGGAGCTCATCAAAAAACGCCGGCTGAATGCCTAAGCCCTTTTTGGGACAAGATGCCCTCTGCCTATTAAAACATAAATATCTCAGCCTCCAAAGCACAGGAAAACATGAAATGAGTTGCATTAAAAAGCTAGGACCCTCATCTTGCATTAGAATGTGTTCATTCAGCTGTAACATACCCACATTTTTAATGAAAAAGGCTAAAATCTCAAGAGCCTGACTGCAGCGTATATGTCGCTCCAGGCACCAAAGGTCAAACAACATATACACAGCATCAGGCTAAAATGGGTTAAAAAGGAAGAGGGCAACCTTCCTACACACAAGCTCCAAGTTGTGTTTCATTTACGTGTTTTTCGGGCACGGCCTGATACCCCCCTGATCGCTTATCTACCTACGCCTCCATCAGCCTCCCGTCTGTCCATCCGCCTGTTGGAGCGAGACTCTGCCTCAATCATACTCACGGCCGAGAGGCAGACAGAGAAATTACGCTCACTAGTCAGCAGGACCCTGAGCACAGGCAATCAGAGCTCTGCGGTGAAGGCTGACAGGTAAATCTAAACGCAGCTGGACCTGTCAAATGTCCGACACGGTGCTCTGCGGAGATGAGACGAGAGAGAGAGAGAGAGAGAGAGGCGTTATCGTCACCTGTGACACCTGGGGAGAGTCATTTATTTGGAGACTGATAACCTCTCACTCTGCAAATGCAGACCGCTGAGGTGCTAAGATGGAGAGAGGGAGAGGGAGAGGAAGAGACAGAGAGAGAGGGGGGGAGAGAGAGAGAGAGAAAGAGAGAGAGAAATGTAGGGCGAGAAACAGATAGAGACAGAGACAGCTAGACAGACAAAAGAGGCAGGAGAGAGAGAGACAGAGAGGATGGGGCAGAAAGAGAGAGAGAGCGAGAGTGCGATACAGATAGCACAGATTCAATTATGTGTCAGCTGCGCTGGAGTTTGTAAAGAGAGACATCATGACGTGGTGGATTCAGCTGTCGGTTTCTCTGTTGGTGTAAAATAAAGTTTGTCTAAGTTCTGAATTTTTCCATCCTAGTTTCTTTAGTGTTTTTTTTGTGCAGTCTATATTCTTCCGCCTCTGGTACTTCCAAACAATCAAAAGCAATAATATTGTTTGGAGTCGAGAAATGTTGAGGAAAACAAAATCAACAGTTTTATTATATATTTCTTTTGCCTTTCTTCCCCAGAGCCATTTGCACTGGTTGTCTGGGACTCAATTGGCTGAAACACTATAGACAATTTTGTGTGTGTGTGTGTGTGTGTGTGTGTGTGTGTGTGTGTGTGTGTGTGTGTGTGTGTGTGTGTGTGTGTGTGTGTGTGTGTGTGTGTGCGTGCGCGTGTGTGTGAGTGTGTGTGTGTGAGAGAGTGCATGCTTGTGTGTGTGTGTGAGAGTGGAAGTGTGTGTGTGTGTGTGTGTGTGTGAGTGTGTGAGAGTGTGTGTGTGTATGTGTGTGTGTGTGTCTGTGTGTGTGTGTGTATGCAGCTCATGTCTTCCTCTCCTGGCCACGGTGGGACACTCCACTGCTTTTGAATGGCAGCGTAATGGCAGAGACGGGCAATTTGGAGCAGTCTGATTGCCTTTCTCCCATAATTACAGGCCCACTGCTCCACTGAACGCCACAGCTCACTGTTTCTCTTTTCATACACAGGCAACACAAAGGTTTCTCATTTCTGGAAAGCTTTTTTTCCCTGAGAAATACACAGGCTCTTAAACTCTCCACTCAAACCAGAGAGTAGATCAGCAAATATAGACCTTGTTTAAAAAAGTTTTTTTTCCTTCAAACTGAGTGTGTAATGTTCTTAGGTGTTCATTATCAGTATTTATTGGTCTTAAACATGTTTGTTTGTTGTACTGTATGATCACGAAAAATAAATAAATTCTATGTGCCTGTGCGTACTCGTGAGTGTGTGCGCAGTGCGCACCCATGTGTGTAGTCAATATGTGTGTGTGTGTGTGTGTGTGTGTGTGTGTGTGTGTGTGTGTGTGTGTGTGTGTGTGTGTGAGTGTGCATGTGTTTGTGCATGCGAGTGTGTGTGCCTGCATGTGTCTGCCTGTCTCTGTGTCATCATTGTAAAAAAGGGGTGGGGGTCCCCACAAAATTCAATAAATTGACCTGCTCCGCTAAGTAGGCTGTTGGCAGCTCTCAGTACTACATAATTATCACCTATTGCACCTCCTCCCAAATGTGCTGCAGGTGTTCCTTTAGTAAACGTCGGCGACGGCTGATAATGAACAATCACCCCCACACGAGCCAACACTAAGTGGCCACAGTGAGGACAGGAGCTTTTCAACTCTACACAGCACATTTTGCAGAGCTAATTCAACACTTATGCCTCTTTTCCACTGCCATTTTTTTGGTAGGCTTACAGCTCGACACAGCGTGACTCGGCCGCCACTTTTTGCTCTTCGATTGTGCTGTGTCCTACCCAATCATAAAGCAACAAGTCCGACAGGCGGACAACAGATGCGTCCGTCTATGCCCGTTCTGAACCTTTTTTGCCCAAACGCCCCCTTGGCCTCCTCATAACCTGTCAAGGCAATTTATCAATAAGCCTACCATGTACTGTATAAGCCTGGATTTGAAAAAGTACCATAGGATTTGAACAGTGTTGGGCAATTTACTGAAAAACTGTAATGCATTGCTGATTACATGTTACTGTCTTTTCAAAATAATCCCTTACACTACATTTAGCAATGTGGGGACCTAAGGCGAATTTAGCTTAGGGGGGCCATCGGTCCATCCCATATCACATTTTTTTTAACATAAAATCTCTATTTTTGTTAGGCTATTTTTTTTTTTTAAATCACTTTTTTTTTATTATTTTTTTTTTTTTTTAATTACAAACATAAAAAACAGGCAAACATTACAACCCTTTCTGGACAGATTTCAATGAATAGGCTATTTGCAATTTTGCATAGGCCTACATTAAATAAACTAAAATGTGAAATTCTCTTTTCACTTTAATATGAGAGCAGTGATGTCCCCCCCTCATGTTATTTCATGTGTGAGCATGATGCTGTCACCTATTTGAAGTGACGTTGATGTTGGATTTCATGGAATACTTTTAAATGCCGCTTTGGGAAGAAAACAGAGTAGGCGACAGGTGAACTGTATTTCTGTCAAAACAGTGGTTTGCAGGCGTTTGCGTTTTCACGTGGATATTGTCTTCGTGGACCGTAACAGACAAACCGTAAGTTCCATAAACTAATCAATGAGACATTGGCTACGTGTACATGATGTTTTTTAAGTCCGATTTAATAAATGCGATTTAAATAGATCGGATTAAGAGTTATTTTGCGATGTGTATACATGGCACTTTCACTTAAATGCGATTAAACGTCTGGGGAAAATAAAGCATTGCGATTGGACTGAGGACGCACGTGCTGAGCGAGCCAAATAAGGCACGGGGGCGTGGTTCAATGCCACCGAGATGCAGGTCATCTTCCCCACGAAAATCGTTGCCTCAGGCGGACTGAAATCACAACATTTCCCCCTTTCTCCCTGGATCATTTACAATGCTACATTAGCTACCCTGTTAGCATAGAAAACGAGTGGTCAAATGGTAATGTGGAGTAACTTTGTTGTGCTTCATTACTTCGTGGGGCACTTTTATATCAATATATGGAAGCCACAACATTTATAGTCGCTTAGGGACTTTAAATTAAGCAAAACTTTCATGTGAAAATCAACAGGAAGTGCCGCCATGTTTTTCTCACTGGCAAAGAGCACGGTTGGTTTGCACGCATGAGCTCCAGGCCAAAACTGAGCGACTGCCACCTTGTGGACACAAGAGGGAATCACAGGAGGGAATCACAATTCAGAAACGCATCACGGGAGGGAAACACATCACGGGAGGGCGGACGGACGGACGGAGGGACGGACGGACGGACGGACACCAAAGCCTCTTATAGAGATGCGTGGGACGCATCTAAAAAGGCCAAGTTGTGCTGTATCGAGCTGTAGGCCTACCAGAAAATCGGCAGTGGAAAAGAGGCACTGATTAGACAGTAGGGACAACACTATGCCTGTTGAATTCAACTCTAAGCATTGAATTAACACCGGAAAACTGACAGTGTACTCCACAAAGCATACAGTCACAATAAGCCATTCTTAAATGGAGAGAAACACAATTCATGTTATTACTTTACTTCAAGGCTTATATTATAACTAACTATGGAAACACATTGGGTGTGTTTTGAAAACACATCAGTTTTGTCCTCTTGTTTTAGCCGATCGCGTTTTGGATATCTCCTTTTACAATGCCGGTTCAAAAAATATTCCTTTTAGGGGGCTGAAATGCACCTGTCACAAAACGTTATTATTTTTGTCCACATTCTGTGTTTATACGTTTACGGATTAAAAAAACAATACCCAGATTTAAAAATATGGACTTCAACTCCAGGCATGGGCCCTTCACACTCCCCTGGTCCTCACCCCTGACCCTGCAGCCCTCAATTAACAACATCACACCCTTCACAAACACCCACCCAACATGACAGCTATGGGATGAGACTAGACTGGTGAGTTAGGGCTGAGAGTATCCCTGCTGTGCGTGTCAATGCGGCTGATTGACTCCATGAAAATAATAATAATAATAATAATAATAATAAAATACATATCTATAAATATAATAATCCATGAAACCACTACGTTGATAATGTCTGTAAATCCTGACTCCAATCTAAAATAAGCTTATCATACTAACTTTACCTATGCAATATAACTTTTACATGTAGTGCTATTTCTTTGTACACATATTTTATTTAACTCAATGCAGAGGTGGCAATTACTATATTCACAAATATGTAACTTCCAGCTACATCTGGGTATGGATATGATATTAAATGTTCATCTGTGTGTGTGTGTGTGTGTGTGTGTGTGTGTGTGTGTGTGTGTGTGTGTGTGTGTGTGTGTGTGTGTGTGTGTGTGTGTGTGTGTGTGTGTGTGAGTGTGTGTGTGTGTGTACAGCTCTTTGTATGCCTGGCACACCACTGCTCTCCCCTCCACAGTAATTGCTGATTAGGGGCAGTAGCGCCTCACAGGGAACTACCAGATACCAGCCAATCAGCATGATTGCTACCTTCCACTTATAAACACATACACTCTGACTTTCACACACACACACACACACACACACACACACACACACACACACACACACACACACACACACACACACACACACACACACACACACACACACACACACACACACACACACACACAAACACACACACACACACTGACGCACACACACACACACGCACACTGACGCACACACCGACGCAAACACACAAACACGCACGCACACACACACACGCTCGCACTCACTCACGTACACACACACACACACACACACACACACACACACACACACACACACACACACACACACACACACACACACACACACACACACACACACACACACACACACACACACACACACACTGTACACTCCCAAAAAGGAATAATATTATTCTTCTACAGTAACTCTGTTTTCCACCTGGCATAACAGGATTGGTGAGCTAAGGCGAGCCTCAAAGCTACTTGGGAACCATTTTCCCAGCGGGTTCCCACATTACAAACAAACACAGCAAATGAACACCTTCGACTCCTCAACGCATCTGTGTGTGTGTGTATGTGTGTGTGCGTGTGCGTGCGTGTGCGCGCACGCGTGTGTGTGTGCACTGTGAAGGCCTATGGCGCTATCTTGGTTGTCAACACATGTCCATCATGCCCAATAGCTATGTTTACGTGGACATTTTTAAAAGGAGACTAAGAGTAAGATAATGTTTTGTTTCATTTTTGTAAGTGTCATAAAATCACTGCATGCATTCGGATGAGATGGTCGGTTTACAGCTATTATTGATCAAGTATCTCTTTCGCTCTCTCTCAAATGGCATTTGTCACTGTGCCAAGGATGAAAAATGGTAGTAAATCAGGGTAGTGCTAGCAGTAGGCCTACTTTTCTTAAGGGATGGTAATTGATGAAAATAAAAAATAAATAAATAGAACAGGACAGCATTCCAAGTTGTGTATTTTTATTGCCCATTGGACATTTCGGTCTTCACCTTCTTCAGTGTCGGGCAAACACAATAAAATACATCGCTTGGAGTGCTGTCCTGTTCTCTTTATTTTGTATAATTCTTAAGGAATGTGCACCCAGTTGCTTTTTATTTTGGTTGAGTTGAGCGCGTTGTACCACTTAGTTTGATTCATTAAAAGGATGACTTGTTGAAATAGTTACTTTGGTGGAAAGTGTTTTGTTCAAAGTAATGTAATGCAGATGTGTCTATAGTAGAAGTACTCCAAATAAAGAGGGATGGTAGAGTGGCACCACTAGTGAAATGGAGGAGTTCACGGAGGAGGTTTGAAAATTGAAGAACCTTCGAGCAAGACAAGTGAATGCGTAGGAGGGATTGAATCTCTGTAAAGGCGGGAGCAGGTAATGACAGCTGTCAATCACTCGGCGGTAGGGCTGTAGCAATATTGGATCGAACCGAGAAATCGCGATACTTAGTCACAATGCTGTATCGTGATGTAAGGAGGCAGTATCGTGATACGCCCTTTCAAAGTTTTGTTATCCTTCAGTCCAGAAAACATCAATATGATATGATGTGATAGTTCTTCCAAGCTTCAAATGAGATACATTTCAGAAATGGTGGGGTGTATCGAACCGTATGTGAAAAATCGTGATCGGAACCGAATGGTGAGTTGAGTGGATCGTTAATCACTCCCTCCCGAGCTACTTTTATTGAAACAACATTAGCAATGCAATGTAATTCAATGCAGTGATGGAACTGAAGGGAGATGACATGTCACCTTGTGCAGGCGTTTGTTCTTCTCCACCTTGTCCTCCACGTAGCGCAGGCCGGGGGGCAGGTAC
>NC_085865.1:33429192-33494192 GCF_034702125.1 Engraulis encrasicolus | reverse complement strand
GCGTTGCAACTAGTCAGGTCAAGAGCAATGCAGTATACTTTCTGAGTTCCCGGGAACTCCTCCCACTTTGTCGATAAGCAAACAACCATAAGCAAACCAAGGGAGGCGGGTCAAACATGCCGTTTGGGAAATGTTAATTGTTATGCTCTTGGTCAGACCAAGTCTCGAAGAGATTTGAAAGTCGATGATAATCAGGCTAGTGGAGTGGTCTTTTTATTTAGAAGTCTCCACTAAATCCTGCTTGTAGAGAGTTACTTGTGCACAATCCCTGGTGCTGAACAAAAAGATTACGTATTTTTTTTAAAAAGGTTCGCACACTCCGCTTCTTTTTATTCACTCATTCATTGGCAATGACGTTTCGACCTCTCTGTCTTCCTCAGATTCACTAACAAACACAGCCTTGACACATTATCTACAACACCTCAAGCCTGTGTTTGTTAGTGAATCTGAGGAAGACCGAGAGATCCACTAAATCCTGCACCTTCTCAACCGATTAGCGGTGACCTTTCACTACTTCAATTAGTAGAATACAGTGTAACACAGCGTACACTTTGTGTTATGTCATGTGATCCTGTCTCTGCTTACCTCTCATCCACCTTGATGCAGATGACACTCTCTGTTCCAATGCCTAGAGCAGCAGCTCCTTTCTTGATGGAGAAATGGCTCTGAAAAAAATTCAACATAGACGTGTGTATAATTAATGGACTTTTTGTATGGAATTTCACCTAAAATGTTACAATAACACATGAAACCTGTATATCATGACTACAATCTTAAATATGCCTTGTATTATTTAAGCCAACATTTATTGTCAAAAATATGTGAAAAACTCTAACCTCCTTTTCATTATTCAAAATTATGTTATATTATAAATGATAATTACAAATTATCAAATCAATTATCAATTATCAGATCTAAGCGCATCAACATAATACTCTGACATACAAACATGTAGAGACTGCAATAAAACCCCAAACATCGTCCAAAAAAAAATGTGTAAAGAAGGGTAACATAAACTTTGCCTACATGCTCGGAAGTGAAGGCTGCTAGTTTGGGGATGGAGGACATTCCTTTCTCCTTGACTTCAGGGAACATCTTGAACCGAGCCAGCAGCATGGCGTACATGTTGGATATGGCGCCCCCTGTAGGAGTGAAGAGTAACAGACAGACGGCGACGGCCTCCATCATTCCCATACCAGAGAGACGCTTGATAAGGTAGAGATGTACAGAGTTTCTTCTGGAAGCCATGTGGTGCAAGGTAGAGCATGAATGAGGGTGAGGGGGTACTCATCATATGACAAAATGGCTTAGGGGGTACGCAGGACAAAAAGGGTTGGGAAAAACTACCCTAGGAGACTAAGAGACTAGGAGAATGAATGGAGTTCAAGTCACGCCTATTTAGGCAACCAGACTTGATCCCACTGTGTAACCTTGGTGACACATGGTGTGATTTATCTTTTTTACCATATTGAAAATGTTTGCCCATACAGTACCACAGCCACAGCCAAGTGATTATTATGGAGGGCAGGTCATGGAGACATTACATTACGCAGCCTGCCTCAGCCAATGGCACTTTACATCTGCTTGGCTAATGTCCCTCCGCACAGAACAGCCTAACAATAGGCAGGCAACTCAATCAGTCATTTTCTAAGCATTTGCATTCACCTCCCTCATACCTGCACAAATGGATGAGTATGTGTGTGTGCGCGCCCGCACACACACACACACAACATGCCCTTAGGCACACACATATGCAGTTCCTACTCAGCCACACACACACACACACACACACACACACACACACACACACACACACACACACACACACACAAAACATACCCTTAGACACACAAACATGCAGTAGCCTACCTACTCAGCCACACACACACACACACACACACACACACACACACACACACACACACACACACACATACACACACAAACACACACACACAACATGCCCTTAGACACACAAACATGCAGTACCTACTCAGCCACACACACACACACACACACACACACACACACACACACACACACACACACACACACACACACACACACACGCCCAATTCCCTGTCACCATGTCCTTCTCCCTCCCCTAATCTGTCTTTGTGTAATCGTTCTGTCTCCGTATAAACTGGCAGAAAGACAGCAATATGCAGCGTTTTGTTACAAACACCACAATCGGCAGTAAATCTTACACACAGTTACCATTTTAGCAAGGATCCAAAAAAAAACCAACCAAATAGGTTGACACCAAGATACCGGTCTATTTTTCTTTTCGGCATTTGATGTTGGAGCTTTCTCACCTTGCTCTGAAAACATGATGATGGACGTGAACTGTGGCTCAAAATATTACATATCCCACACGTCCCTCATATCAAGTGTGTGAGTGCTAGGGATTGAGAGAGGGAGTGAGCGAGGGAGTGAGCATGCACAGGGATCAAAATGGAGGCAGTGTGAAGGACAGACAGGCGGACACTCAGCTCCACCAAAATTAAGAAACAAGTCACAGAGGAGATGAGGAGGCGGGAGTGGGGAGGGGGAGTGAGTGAGTGTGTGTGTGTGTGTGTGTGTGTGTGTGTGTGTGTGTGTGTGTGTGTGTGTGAGAGAGAGAGAGGTAGAGAGAGACAGAGAGAGACGGAGAAAGAGAGAGAGAGAGAGAGAGAGAGAGAGAGAGAGCGAGAGAGAGAGAGAACTAGGGTGTGTGGGTGTCTGAGTTTCTATGTGTGTGCAAGTATGAGCTATGTGTGTAAATGTAAATGTGTGTGAATATGTAAATTACTATTTGTGTGTTTTTGTGTGTGTGTGTGTGTGTGTGTGTGTGTGTGTGTGTGTGTGTGTGTGTGTGTGTGTGTGTGTGTGTGTGTGTGTGAATTTCTGAATGTGCGTGTGTGTGTGGGAATTTTTGAATGTGTGTGTGAAATGCTTGTGCAATGATGTGGGTGGAGCCACAGGCTGGACACGTGATTTGATGACGAAGGAACCGCTCACCGGGAGAGAAGATTCCGTCTCCGCAGTCCGCCCAGCCAATGATGTCCCTCATCTTCTTCAGCGTGACGTACTCCAGCAGCACAAAGACCGGAGCCACCTCATAGGTGAACCTGTCCCCACCCAACCCAACGGCACACCACACCACGTGATCTTACACTTACACAAACTACCAACGCCCCCCCCCCCATGCCCACTTAGAAACAACTATCCAAGAGTTTCATGTCTGACTCCCTCCCGCCCTTCATTCAATGTTTCACAACCCAACCGCACACATCACATGACCTCACACTTACACAAACTGCCAACACAGCCCTGCCCCTTCACCAACTCCACCCCCCCCCCCCCCCACACACACACACCTCGAGAAAATTATCCAAGAGTCCGCTGGCTGACTTTTCTTTTTTTTTTCTTCATTCAGTGTTTCACAACGGAACACCACACCACATGACCCACTTACACAAACTGCCAAGCCACACCCCCACCCCCACCCCAAAATTACCCATGAATCCGCTGTGATGAGGTCTGACTTTTTCTCTTTTTTTAATTCAGTGTTTCACAACAGTCTGCACCTGTGGTTTTGAAACAGCGTGAGGTTTTGCAACAGTGCAGCGACAGCAGTGAGGTGTGGGGGGGCTATCACACTCGGGGTGACAGATCATTTAATGGTGCCCTGATGTACTGAAATCTTTTAAGAGCTGCACTTAGTAGGCTAGTGCATTTCTCTCCCTCATCTCAGGCTTCATAATTACAAAGCACAAATAACGCTATTGTTCGTTTTATATGCTGCCTTAATGAGTAGGCCTATCATGTAGACTAAGATTAAAATTGAAGCATTTTCATTCATTTTCCATGATGATTCACACACACACAGATACATTTTAAATATGTATGTAGGCTTTCAATCCAATAGCATCCAATCAGTTTGTTTAAACATTTTTTTTTTCAGAATTAAAATGTGCATGCCTACAAAAACACAAAGGCCTACTTTTATGCTCTTTTTATACCTCCACGCGCGCGCGCGCACACACACACACACACCTCCATTCCATGTTCTTTGTTTATGAGGCCATTCCAAATTTGGGGCAAGGTGTGGAAGATAATAGAATTGGATTCGATTCAAAACGGAATTTTCATAAACGGTTTCTTCTGAAGCACTCCACGTTATCGTAATCGTACGAACGAACGCGCGCAGCGAAGTACTGTATAACCCAGAGGCGGGAAACGGGCGACCTTTTCACCATGTGGTCGAGTAAACAGTAAAGAGACTACTCACATGTTGGTGTTGGCAGTCGATGTCAACCAATCTGCCGCAAGACCGACCATGTCTAATCCAGTGGAGAGCTGATTGAAATACCTGGGGTGTGCTGTAATAAAGACAACGGATGAATTGGGATATGCTTTAATATAGCTCATAGATTGTAATTAATTAGGATGACAAAAAGACATTGTAAATGCTAATGTGTTTTGGTGCATGGTCTGTGGGTTTGATATAGCCAACACCCAGAATCATCGATTTTCACCTGGTGAGGAAGGGCCTGCATGATTACCGTTGGTCATCACTGCCTTTTACAATTATGTTGTGGGATGTGTTTCATTTTAATTCAGTGTTAGGCCTACAAGGTGTAATGCCAGTAGCCTGTAAGTAGGCTAGGCATGCGCAGGCTACTCCACGACCCAAAACACCTCATAGATCCTTGGAGATGGTCACAGCAGTCACAACGTGTTATTTAACAAAACAGCATTATCTCCATCAACAAATACATATTTAAGATTTTAAAAAAAATTGTACTATCTGAACTTTGAGTGTATGTGTCATGACTGAGGACTAGGGTGCAGAGAGAAATACTGTGTTACCTGTTTTAATGGCATATTTCAGTGTGGCTCGACAGCTGACAAGAATGTCATCCAGGCTCTCTGGTTCATCGGAAAGTTCCCAATTGTGTCTTTGGACTAATTCATTGGGGTAGTGAAAATCGATGACTTTCGTTGACCTATCGAAGGACTCCACAATATAGGTTAGCATGATATCCACGACCTCCTGGAGGAAAGTCATTGTCTTCGCATCCCCATCCAAAGCAGGAAGAAGATCTGAAAACATTTTTAGTTCCGTTATTAATAGCTATTCAATTTATTTTGATAAAGTCGACAAATCAGCACAATCCTCTCAGGGTGGAATGAGTAGGCTCCGTGTAACCTTGACAAGGAAGGTCGGGGTGACTGAACATGGATTTTTCTTTCGAGAAAAAA
Organism: Engraulis encrasicolus; assembly: GCF_034702125.1. Taxonomy (NCBI): domain Eukaryota; kingdom Metazoa; phylum Chordata; class Actinopteri; order Clupeiformes; family Engraulidae; genus Engraulis; species Engraulis encrasicolus. Next base: position 33,488,945 of record NC_085865.1, on the reverse strand, counting down.
AGTACAATATCACACATTTAAAAGACAAAAGACGGAAACCACATCATCCAAGGCCCGTCATTGGGTGGGCTATATGTAATGTTTTTTTTTCAATAGTCCTTAATTTAAGTATTTAGATAATATGACTGAAAGAGAAAAATGTCAAAATAATAAGAAAAAAAACACTATAGGCCTAGGCCTGGACCAGTTCATGATTTTAAATTTCACTTGCAACTAAACATGTCTTCTGGGGGGAAGGACTATACATTTTAATATTGGGTAACGAGACATGTACCTGTTGAGTAGAGCTCTGAGAAGCCAGTGGCCGCCTTAGAGCAATTACATGGTTTGTTACAACCGCAGGTCTCAGCCGGCGTCTCCTGCTCTTGTTTGGTCTCTGGGTCTACTGGTTTCTCGCCGACATTCTCGCCGACATTCTCGCTGACATTTAGCAGCGCTTCGGTGAAAGCACAGAACAATTGTTGTGATACATTTAATAGCCTAATAAATAAGGAAACCTTGATTAACAGCTTAGCTTTCTTCCAAAAGCAAAAGCCCTACAATTACGGCTTCTGTTTTACTCAATAGCCTACGAAATATTAATAAAAAGCCTAAACGAAAATCATCAGTGGATAATGTCAAAAGAACCTACCACATAATTTCGATCCAAGACCACCGGGAAATTTCTGGGCCGCTGCCTGACACCATGCTCTTGCTAAACAAATAGGAATCAGAGCCAAATGCAGGGACAGGGCATCAACAGGAATTATTCCCACCACAATAGCACAACGAAAACACAACAATTAATGCCAATAGTCGTCCATACTCTGTGCAAATACGCCAATAAAGAAAACGAAATCGAGTCTTAATTTTGTTATCACATGTTAACCTTGAGCTGGGATATTTTTTTGATGGGTTCAATTTCCCAAATACGTTATGAGATCAGCATTCAATATTCCAAGACACAGACAGAATGTGATGTAAAAGGGACTATTTCGCACCGCTAAATGTTTTTATTTATTTGTTCGAACACTGATTATTTCCCTTTACTTACGTGTACTGGGGCTTTGGCTGCCGGGATTTTCAGCATTTTGGCCACCGAGAGACCAAAACCCGTGAGAAGCCATTGCAGTTAGACGCAACTAGGAAAGACGGAGACAGATAGTGCCCATCCAGACGGAAAAACGCGCCAGGGGGAAACGGGAGCTGTTCACAGATGTGGTGCTGAAACCTTCCTGGCGACTCCTCTGTTTGCTGTTACAGATCCAATTGAGCGTTCAAAGGAAAGACGAACAAGGCATTCGGAGTGTTGCCCCCTTCTTCAGTCAGGTATCCTCCTGTCTCAAATCACGGTCGTCCACAGGTACAACAAAACTGCGTGGTGTCTGCTGTGAGCGCAACGCGTATTTAAAAAGAACAGCCACTTTCCCCTGGCAGCATACTTTCCAAACGGACAATGCGTCAATACAATGAGATGGATTGTATGAAATGTCTTTCAGCCAGTCACTGGCTTAAGACAAATCCAAAATGCAGACGAATAAGGCAAAATCAAGTTGATTTACGAGTAATTTAGTGGTCTTAATAGTTTCCGGTAAGTGCCAGACGCCGATTTATCAGGTCATATCATAGTCCAGCATGCAAAATATAGCGAAGGATTATAATGCCATTGGGGACGATAAAGGCGTCGTGTAGCGTTGCGCTAACCCAGTTTCACGTCACCAACAGAAATTCCGACGTGATTCTCATCATGACGAAGGGCGTTGCGTGCTGAGTCGTGACCACACAGTAAGAATACTTTCCCCCTCCTGTCGACTTCTACAGTTCGGGAATGGAAGAAACAGTCCAAATTGAAAATTCATCTTTCTGTCGGCACGTGGCTCCAAGAGAGGAACTGGCGCTCGAGATTTTACAGTCCAACCAAGACAGTCAGTGCGCGCAGCCGGGTTGACCGCTCCACCACGAAGCGCAGTATCTAAACTGGGTTAATGGAAATGGCTTTCGCTCCCTGCTATTTTTGAGCGCACCCCCAAATGTTGAATGGGGTGTTACTTTCTGAGAAACTGCCATAATTGGAATCTCACTCACATATTCCAAGCAATGAACTGGATTTAGGCTACGCACGCAGGTCTTATATTAATCGTGGTCACTGTCACTATGACTTGGTCCTTGCACCCAGACGAGTCAAAAAGACGCCCGTCATTCACAAACACACAAAAGAAATGCATTAATTTATTGCCACCCTGCGCGCACTAGAGGGCACACCACGCCTATTACGCACGCGCGTTTCATATTGGCCACCGTCGTTACACATAGTTCCTAGTAGTAGAGTAGAGTAGAGTAACATTTATTAATCCCGAAGGAAATGTAGGTGTCTAGTAGCATACATACAGAAAATATATATTATTTCACATTAAACATTCAGATATAAAAAGTTTCTCATTGCAATAGTTGTTACTGATTGTTGGAGGAGGGATGAAAGGGGGGTGGAAGGGGGGGGAGGATTTATGCGGTCCAGTCTCTTTCGTTGTGTTCTTCTGAGTTGTTAAGTTAAATAGCTGGATGGCCCTGGGGACAGAGGACTTACGCAGCCTGTCAGTCTTGCAGGGAATGGCGAGGAATCTGTGGCTCAACAGACTTCGCTGTTAGTTGCAAACTGACAACATTAACCAGAAAAAATAGCACAAGGAGCAGACTTTTTCCACTGTGCGGAATGGGTATGAGTACATCCTCATCAAGCTCGCCAACAGGGCTGTCCCACTTGGCATTTGCACCTATCGTTCTGTACATTTCCTGTGTACTTTATATCTGCACGTGGTGTACGTGCGCTATGTTTAGGCCCTCGATTGTGAGTCGTTTTGGATCAAAAAAAACATCTGCCAAATGTAATATAATGTGTGATTGACAAAATACTTATTAATAGTCTCAAAGGCCCAACAAAATGACCATATGGGGTGACTGATTAAAAATAACCACTGAATTATTCATAATATCATACAATGCATAATGCCATAAAACATAAGAGACACATGCCTACAAATGACAATCAAATACTACAAAAGACAACAAAGAAAAGCATGTTTGAGATTAATTTTTCTCTTTTCTCTTCTCACACGCAAGCACGCACGCGTACACACACACACACACACACACACACACACACACACACACACACACACACACACACACACACACACACACACACACACACACACACACACAAAAACCAGAACGGCCATATGTAATAAATTACAAACTGTATTTTTAAAAGTCAAAAATAACATCAGAAATCTACAAACAAACCGTGATGAATGTGAATGTTATGGCCAAGATTCTGTTCTGACAATAATAAGTACAGTATAGTCAATGAAGCCAATGTGCTATTAAGATTCACACTCTGAAATGACAGGCATTGTGAAATCATACACAGCACTCTCTTGTGCATGAAAAGGATATGTACAGCACAAACATAGGATCATCAACAAGACAGAGACACAATTCTTTTCTCCATCTATTTACAGTTACACATTTTGACGTCTGACCAGCATCATCCACTTCAGACATAAAACCTTTTAGTAAATAATTAGTGATTAAGGAACAGAGAAACATAAAATATATTACAAGAGAAAATGTGCAGCGAGTGAACAACTGTACAGTGCACAAGGGATTCTGACTCAGATGGTTCTTCACTTAAACATTTTGGGACTAACCATCATTTCATAGTAATATACAAATGGCAAAAAAATCAGACTGTGACAGAGGCCAGAATCCTCTGCATGATGTCAATATCACACCAATCATGACTTAAATAGATCCCATAAGTGGATTGCTCAGATATTGCATCATTTACAGAAAGATGAGTGTAGCATTAAGGTCTTTTTTTTTTAGCTTGATGATACAAAGGACATATTTTGATCATCTTCATTCATTCAGTGGCAAGATCTAACCCATTCGTACAACATTCTGTTTCATTTCATTCCATTCTTACAATGGAAACCAATACAGCAGGAGCCACTTATTCTTTCCACCTCCATCTGCATACCATGCAATCTCCATAGGACTTCCAATGTGTTATTATGTGGGTAAGGAATGGAATTTGCCCAAATCTTGGAAAGACCTCGCATGGTGCAGTCAAGGAAACACGGTGCCACATCAGTGCCTCCTACTACAATACACACAGTCTACATGTAAACATGTACAGAGGTACTGAAAAGAGAACGGCTGTGTTGTCTGATTTTGTGCAGACGTCAGTTCCACTCGGTGAGAAAGATGGTCGACAGCAACGTTACACCGTCTCTCTCTCGCTCGCGCTTCCTCTCTTCTCTCACCCTCTCGGCGTCTCTCACGCGCACACATGCACAGACACATCTTTCCCAGACCTGTGCCATACACGTACAGACGGCTAGTCAACATTGTGTGATGAGCCTCTGTCTCTGGGATGTCTTCCGTAAGAGTTTCCTGTAGTCGTAGGGGTTGTCACCTTCCTCACTCTCCGCGGATGGCATTTTCTTGGGAAGCGATCGCCTGTCATCACAGAGTACATTACATCATAATTACACGAGGGAAGAATGAATGGATGAAAGGAATGAATGAATGAAGCAGTGGGTGAATGACTTTTTAAAATTATACTGTCCCATTTTTGGAAATAAGCTTATAAGCTTAAATGATTGAGTTTTACCTTTTTCCTGTACTTTAAACTGTATGGCAGTGCAAATTTGAGTCCTATGAGACCAGTTAGCCGCCAGCCGCCAGTTTCTCTGCCATACTCAGAGAACGGTTGAAAGTACAGGAGAAAGGTAAAACTCAATCATTTAACTCAAGGAGAGGTGTAAAATAAGCCTATTTCCAAAAAAATAGGACAGTATCACTTTAAACACAGCACTACAGCTGGGGCACAAGTGTATAGGGAACACAGTTAATTTTGCTGTGCCAATCCACTCACTCAATTTCACACTCCAACCTTCTTCATTCGTCACTCTTCCACTCTTAATTCAACACAGTTGATCTTAGTCTATAAGTGTAGCATTAACATGGCAACATTTACTTTGCATACATTTTTGAAGTGTGAAAATACAGTGGACCCCACAGGGAAGCTAGAGGAAGCTAACATCACTGAGGAATCACAGGGGAGCCACGTTTAGTCAGGAAAAAAGAACGGGAGCTCTGGAGAGCCAGAAGAATGAAGCACTTTCTGGGGCGTTTCACATACGTTACGGTGGTCTTATGGCCCATTCATCATTTCTATTGTAAGAATAACAACAAAACCAAAACCAGCCCTTTCCTTTCCCCACTCCCATACAAAAGAGATGAAAAAGTCTGACAGACAGTGAAACACTGTAGATACGTATTGTATTGTGAGCACCTGTTCATGCAGTTGAATTTCCATTTACACTCTCTCTCTCACACACACACACGCACACGCACTCGCATACACACTCACACGCACACGCACAAACGCGCGCGCGCACACACACACACACACACACACACACACACACACACACACGCACACGCACACACACTCACACGCACACGCACACGCACAAACGCACACACACACACACACACACACACACACACGCACACAGATAGATGCATTGCACAAATGTGGTAGAAGTGCACCCACATTCGCATACAGTACAAAACACGCATACAGAATGTGTTGTAGGTCAGACAAATGCACCTTGAGAAGAGACAAGATATTCATCATCTCCCACTGTACCCGCATACAGTACTGTACCTACCGCTTCTCACTGGGGGCCACGGGAGTCCCTGGTTCAGAGAGGGGCCTCTCTGCACTCCTGGAGCCCAAGGATGTGCCCCTGTCGTCGGGTAAGGGAGCCGGGGACCTACGGGGGGACAGGTCCTGGTAATACTGGTCGTCCACGTTTGGCAGCTTTCTCCCACTACATAGTAGTTTTAGTGTGGAATTAAAGCATAATATAATGTTTTTAAAATAGGTGTTTGTGTGAGACACCATTGGATCACGCTACATGCTCTGAGGAGGGCCACGCTGCATGCATTTTGCTGTATGGAAATAATACAGTGATTGACTATAGGCAATGTCACTCTGCACTTTGCAAAACAAAGGTCACTTTGTAAAACAAAGGTCACTTTGTTTTGGACAGGATTGTGTACAATTGGGTCCATTCCATTCACACACAGTTGCATGCATATTTTCATCATTTCCTTGAGTAAGTTATCACTTCAAACCATGCACTGTTAAAGTTTTAAAGAAGTAAGGGCCATGCAGCAAACTTTATTTCAATACTTTAAAAATATGTTCTGAAATATGAAAGTAGTTGTATGGGTGCGGACAGAGTAATTATCTTTTGCCTTCCCCTTCTCCTCAGTTCAGAGGCTGACTGTAGGCCTATGTATGGCACTTTGGACTGTGAGTGAGACTGATAAGGAGCTCAAAGCTTTGGGCAACATCAACTCCTTCCTCATTAGTCTCCAGCTCTCCTTCTGCCCTAAAGTACACTGTGTATTTATCCATCGCAGCTGGGGTCAAGCCATGGGTGAAGCCTGTGTGGCCTTCGCCACTATAATGCACTTGGATGAATTCCCCAGACTCAGGCTACTCATTACTGTTACGTACAGTACATATTTTGCTGCGCCCTAAGGCAATTGGAGGCGAAATCATTTCATTAAAAAAACAATAATCTTAGTTATACAGTACCACCGCCTGCCTGGGCAACAACTTTGCACTGCACTTAAATGAACTTGAGACACTTATATGAACCCCTTATGACCCTATGTACAGAAGCTCTGCACTGCTTCAGTCACTGTAATCTGTACCTAAAACTGTATGTGGCCTTGGAGAATAGTGATACTAAGACAGTCAAAAAAGATGAGGCGCACACAAGGCTTGTAAGTTCAAAATGTGTATTGTGGCCAACAAATTACAAAAGAAGTCATCGGAAAATCACTGGAGCTACAGACGTTTCGGACCTAGTCCATTATCAATGTGTCCAGTCCAGGTGAGCAGTCGCACCAAGCAACACACGATTCAAAGTTAAGGCGCAGACGCCAACCTTTTTTGGTTTCCTTGCTTTGAATAATAGCGACAGCTAGCTGTAATACTAACGTGTACCAAAAATGTAACGTACAGTAACCTCAGTTTGCAAGCCTTAGGTTATCTGAGGTGAAATCATCAACAACAAAAAACCCACACATCTGATTCTCTCAGAAAAGGAAAAACACGTGCATGACTTGATAAAGCCGTCACGATGGCGTCAGTGTGCAATTACGAGTGCGGGGGTGGACTGTCATCAGGCATTACTCTGACAGGGGGTGACACAGCCAGCCACTAGAGTTCTCCCTCCGCCTCATGAGCTCTGGCCCCCTCACTTCTTCTACCCAGTACACATTGCAGTGCTCATTCAACACTTAAGAGTGTAGTATCGCCACTGCGGGTGTTAAATGCGAGTCTGTAAGTGCTGAAATAACACAGCAAAGTGTACAGCGCACTACTGTCTCAGGTTGACAGGCAGCCAGCTAGTGGGGGCGGACAGGGGCCACTGACAGCTGTGGCCGGGCCCGGGACAAAGTCATCTGAAACGGCCCCACCAACCAATAGAATCTAAGGAGAACCCGATTCTGAGCCCGCCCTCTAACTGGGCCCGGGAAAACAGACCCTTTTGTCCCACTGACCACACCACCACCCCCTTGTCGGCTTTCCTGGGGGCAGATGTTGGACGGCTGGTTGGGAGGTCCAAGGAGGCGGCTCAGAGGCATCAATAAAGCTTATTACTGTGTTTCATAGCAGGCCGAGCACGGAACTAAGGCGCCATTATTTCAGTTTCGGCTGAATTCTCTTGGTCTTGGTGCTTGTGCCTTGTGTGTGGTGTGTGTGTGTGTGTGTGTTTGTGTGTGTGTGTGTGTGTGTGTGTGTGTGTGTGTGTGTGTGTGTGTGTGCGTGTGCGTGCGTGACTGTGTGTTTTTTTGTGTTTGTGGGTATGTGTGACAGATACACGCAGACACTCATACCTTTCCTCTAGTGATTTGCCCATCGCTCAAGCACTTCTCTCTTTCTCTATCTCTCCCTCTCTCTCTCTCTCTCTCTTTCTCTCTCTATCATGTGCAGTCCATGTGTCATTTCCCTACGACACCCACCATTTTCCCTCTCACCATCTTCTCCATCCCTCTTCTGCCTGTCGTCTCTGATTGTGTGCTGTTTTTCTTCTCCCCGGCTCCTCTATTGCTCAGAATGACATACAGCCATCTCTTCGTCTCTCAGCTGCACTGCTCTGGGTAATTTCATACAGCACAGGAGTGGGCTCTTTGTCTTCTTCTATACAGAATCTATGTCCTCTGATGGGACCATTACCGCGGGTTTAGTTTGTGGCCCTAATAAGTGATTATGATGGTTTAATGATGATGATATGGGGCCAGCCCTTCATTTCGGCTGTCATGTTCATAATGTTCACCCAACCAGCCTCTCGGGGAAGGACTATGGAACGATCGTCTCTTTCTTCCTGATAGCACCAAAACAATGTCTTGCTTGCTTTTCTACAACTATTTTTCTGCCTTTTGTGAAACGCGTGCCACACTGGTCTGGCACCTGTGATTACATATTTAGATGTGCCTCTTTCATCTCCAGTTTGGCTAGCACTCATAGAAGCTCTCAGACCTTTGGTTCTATGAATAGAAGGACATTTACCATTTCTTTCTTGGCCCCGGCCTTTTCCTTTCCTCTTCCTGGACAGTCCTCTGCAGGAGGGAAAAACAAACAAAAGAGAGGAGCTAATTACATTTCAGCACAAATTAAAAACACAACACCTCTAATGTGATTCATAAACACATACATTCTTGAATATTCCGTGCTGTAGGCTACTGCCTGAAAATGGTTAGGGTAAAAAGGACTTTGGTGGTGGAAGAGTTATGCAGCTTAACACAGGGAGTCCATATGATCCTCTGCTTCTCTCTGAGTGTAGAGGCTATTTTAAGCCTTGCCTCTGTATTTCAGCAGCACTACTACTAAAGACACACTGTGAATAATAAAAAGGCTCCCTCAATCATGTGTCTTTATCAGGCATGTGATGGAGTGCCCATCACTAGGGATGTGCCAGTGTTCTGACTGCCATGCCGACGAGCCTGACTCCTTGACGACGAGGTCGGAGCACATGTTTGGTACCCCAGAGACTTCTCCTTCCCTTCTCGACAAATAGAACCGGATTTGAAGTGTAGCCTTCTTCCATTTGCTACAAGGATTATTCAATAAGGCTGATGCATGTCACTGCACATTATGCATCTGTCAAAAAAAATCCTGAATTTTAATGAGTCCGAATTTAGAGGATGGAGTTGAGGGTTTTGAAGGCACACACCTGTGCTGGACTTACGTGAATAAGAGTGTAATATGTGGAATCCTCCGGTGTGTTCAGTGTCTTTGGTTTCTGTGTCCGCCGGGGAGTGCGTAACTGCTTGTCCACTAAATACACAAGAGAAGACAAAAAACAATAAATTAACAGGAGTCTATTGTTAACAACAGTGCCAGCCTCTCCTACTTTCTCATTCATCAACAGTACACATGGAAACAATCAATTCCTGTAGAAAGAAATGTCTCTGGTAAGACATGAACACAGACAATCATTGTCTGTCAAAACTGCCTATTCTCCCCCTAGAAGAGCTGGTAGGAGAAATAGCAATTTCGAAGTTTTTACACAATGGTATGCACAGGGGAAAGGCTTTTCATCCAAGCCAGCAGAAGAATTACCACTGAAAGACTGCTACTGGTTTAGCTTGGGTGTTTGGAACCTCTTGCATAGGTTTTCAATTGGCTCCTCTCAAAGACGTTGCCAAAGAAAAAAAAGCGAGCAAGCCTTTAAAGAGGGACAACAAAAACACTTTTCAGAACAACAAACACTGCTGACCTCATTGTGCTGAGGTCACAGCCAGTGACTTAACTTCCCCACAGGCAGGTTTTTATTTTTCATTTTATTTTTTGACAGAAATCAATAAAAAAAATCCCCTGCCAGTCACTGTATTTTTATTGACCTTACCTGGTCAGCTAGCTGACAAGTCGATTTCAAGCTACATGTGCACGGATGAGTGTATTGTAGACTTCCAATTACTGCCATAGAGGGTCAGAGGTATAAATAGCATTTATCTGTTCTATCTCGTTGTTGCTTGCACTCTATATTTTGGGAAATATTTTCGCACACGGTTAATCTCAATTCTCGGATGACCACATTTCCTCCTGAATTACTGTTTAAGCCCAGGAGAACGACAACAGATGTAATTAATCAATGCCCAAGCATGGCAAACGAGTTAAAAAGAGACATGTTTATTGTATAAGCTTTGTGAAAGGTTGAGAGTGAGACTTGCCTGCTCTGAGGCAGGTAAAGGCAATTCGGGGGCACTCACTCACACGCTTGGCCACTGTAATTGCTGGAGCACTTTCAACTGAAATTTGATTAGCATTTAATGACCTTTTGCATAAAAGAGCAATGTGATTGGCATTCAAAATGGAAATTATTACTCTGATGAATTTCATTGCAGAGGAGCGAGTGAGCGACAGAGCGCCTACAGGTAATCTGGTTACATGTTGAATTGTTTATTAGCTTATTATGCTAAATGCGTTAGAGAGGCACATGTGACTATAGCAAAACAACTCTGAACTTTCAGAGAGAATAAAAAAAAAAACTGATATAATATGAGTGATGGGTGGCCGCATGAATCCCCACGAACTGGCCAATCAGATATTTCTTAGCATAGTTAAGGAGAATTACATATCCTCTATCCTCTAAACTATTTTTGGAATTACATTAAGTCTATGGCCGGATATTAGTCATTTCCTCAATTAATCCTTGAAGCCATGAGTCCTTATTAAGTGCTCAAAGTGCCCTGAGTACACCCTTTACATAGAAAGAGCAAATAGATTTCTCATTGTTATATTTTTGTTGAAATAGATTGTCTGAGAGAAATGTTGCTTTTTAGATCTAAAAAATGATCTTATATATGAATGTTGAACGATGATGTCTCTGTTTTAAGATGTGAGCTGATGTCTTTTGCAAAAGATGTTGACTTCCATATTGTCACCATGGGTACCATCCGGAACCTCCATACAGTTAAATGCTGCTTACTTTATTTTGTCTTTTATACAATAGTTAGATCCGGTCGAATTATTTCACAAATTCTGATTGGACAAGAGGCGTTCTACACGTCACTAGGAGTGAGGGTATCCTCCAACACTCTATGAATGACTCTTCACATCTAATAATCACTCCGCGACCAAAGGTACAAAGTAACCGTTACACCAACATTCCATTCCATCATTCCACAAAATACATACATAAACAAGCGAGAAGTAATCGAGGAAGTTGACAGGTAGCCTAGAGAAGAAAAAAAGAATAGCTATGGACGAGTTTATCATTCATTTCGATCTGAAGTATGAATCAGATGAGGAGGAGAGGGAGGAAAGGGCAAACATGGGGGTTACGCCAAACATCGGAACAAGAGCTGTCAAATTAACCCCGCAAGAGTTGGACTCAATAGAAAATTTAAGCTGGCAAGAGACGAAAACGGCTGTCAGTAGGCTACTACACCATGACGTTTAATGAAGAAATGAAAAATCACAAAAATCCGATGGAGAGGACCAGAGACAACAACAGAGGAGCAATGTATGAAGAGCCCGGTAATCCCCTCTGCCCAGTGGCCTCCCTCACGAAATACCTGCAGAAGATCCCGGCAGATGGGAAAGCGTTTTACCATCATCCTAGGCGGCATGTATCTCCCACAGACGATGTTTGGTACACCACTGTTCCAGTTGTGATAAATCAACTGAGCCAGATGCTTCCACGTTTAAGTTTGGAGAACGGCATAAAGGTGCGCTACACCAATCACAGCTTAAAAGCCACGGCCATCCAGAAGTTGTCAGACGCAGGACTTGCAGCAAGGGAGATCATGGTAGTGAGTGGGCATAGGTAAGCACCTAGCATCTAGGCACCCATTTCACACCTATCTATTAATTAATTTTGTTTGTTTGTTTAATGTCTCGCTATGGCATATGTTTTTTTCTTGTAGGTCAGAGAGCTCTCTTGCGAGCTATTGACGCCCCTCTATGGAGAGCAGGAAGCGGTGGAGCCATGTAGGCCTACTTGGAGACCATCACCAAACTGGAGACCATCAGCAAATAACGACAGCAAAATTAGATCAGCAGCAGCTATCCACCTGTTTCACCCGACCATCTGTTTCAGACTGCCAGGCAAGCCCCTTTCTCAACGTCTGCACAATTGCAGGGAACGTTCAGATCAACGTCTACAAATAGGCAGACAGCGACGTGGTGCGCGTTGCGCAGCAATCAAAGACAATAACTGGAACTATTTCCCTGAGCGGAGGAACAAGCAAATAAACAATCAAATAAAGTAATTAAAATGATTTAACATTTCTTTCAATTAACTAATTGTGTTGGCAAAGGAACTATTGTATAAAAGCAATATAACGCTTGTGGTCGTGAGGTTGTTCTGGGACACCCTCACGGGTGTAATTACCTACAGCACTCAGCCTGTGGCTTCGTGCCTGCGGCGAATCACACCCGTGAGGGTGTCCGAGAACAACCTCACTCCCACTCGTGTCATATTGCTTAATTGGAAAACTGTTGTAGAGCATACAGACAGTAGTACTCAAATGTGTGTCTCAGTTAAACATATCTTCTACAGTAGTGTTTCCCAACCAGAGGTACGTGTACCACTACTAGGGGTACGCGAGCACGCCTCAGGGGGTACGCAGAAAAATGTAATAATGACAAATATATTGAGTGTAGTCACATTGGGATAGAGGAACAGAACATGAATGAGGATGAGGGGGTATTCATCATATGACAAAATTGCTTAGGGGGTACGCAGGACAAAAAAGGTTGGGAAACACTGTTCTACAGTATACAGAATATTACAGAAATATATCAGTCTGGCTTGTAAAAGCAGCAAAGGATAAGGCCAATCAGGGTTACAGATCCAGACACAATAATTCCGTTTGGACGAGGGATGATGATCCCTCCGATAACATAATACCAGCTGTCAGACAGAATTTGCTGATAGTGACAAAATCAATATGACACTGAATTTTCACTTTGGACCCTGGCTCATCAGTCTTAAAGCAATAAGACACGCCATCCAACCAAGACAGACCGTCCAGTCCAGAGTCAGATCCCAGACTGCACTGGGAGTTACTAGCTCATGACGCAACCCGTGTCCCAAGAAGAAATGCTTTCCTGTTCTACCACTTGACATCTCCTTCTTTCTCCCCGTTTTTTCCTCTCTTGATATGATCAGGGGCTAGGGGAGAGGAAATGGGAACTTCATTCCATGATAACATCTTAGCTGGCAGGGGGTACTGACAGACAATAACAGTAGGCGAGCAGTTTCAATCTGTCTCTGCACCTGAGGCGACGGAGACGAGATGGAAGTATTGCGAGGAAAAAAACAAAGGAAAACCGACTTGTATGTACAAAGGAGAATTGAAAACCATGTGTGTCATCTCTCTACAGAGTCTGTATCTTAACAAAACAATGGTAAAATAAAATATATTACTTTGAGCTTCCATTTTTGCACTACATTTACAATAACCATGGCATGCCATTTAACCTCTTTCAATGATCTTCTAATTTACCTCACTGAAAGTCGAGTCAATATTGTAGGTTGATGTTTAATTACTTAAACACTCTGTTTCTATTTCCTTATTCAATATACTGTTATATAATAATAATAACTGTAATATAATGCTTAGCAGTGTGGATTTAAATAGCACAGGCACAGTCTCATTTCTGCTTGCAATGTAGTTCCAGTGCATCGTAGATACCAAAAAACACGCCCAATAATGATGTGCCATGCTGTCTGTCCTAGAGAACATCAGTAGAGCGTGCATGTTTTTACTGCAGATAGAATGCTATGTCACTTGTCACTCCTCTTGAAGTTCAACATGAATAAAAAAAAAAACTACTACAGTATTAGAAACAAAAAGGAAGGCACAATGAAACCATGCACAATCTCATAGGGCGGGCACCTTTACACAGAGCTGATGCTAAAACCACGGGGACCCCTGTTCGAGTCTGGATGGGGTAATTTCCTAGCCCTACCCCATCTCTTTCTCACAATCGCTTCCTGTCTCCTCTCATACTGTCCTATCATAATAAAGGCCAAAAAGCCCCCCCCCCCAAAATAAAAATGTTTAAAAACCCAAAAACACACCCACCTGGTGACGGGGGATTGTAGCCATTCACAACTTTTCCCTTCATGAACATGCCGTTGGTGTTCGGATCCATCTGGTGTGCCATGATGATCTCATTCAGTTTCTGTTGCACACTGAAGCACTCCGTTGAGACATACTCAACCTGGGAATCGCAAAAGAACAAGACAGAGCGACTTATAGTGTTGTTCCATCAGGAAAATCAGCGGTATCGTAATATGGGGGAGTAAGGTCAGGGGGTGACCAGAGTCAGATATACTGTATGTAGATACAGCATAAGGCCGGGGCGTCCATTGGAGCTAGTTGCACATATGAGCAGAAGAATTTTCTTCTACGCCACTAAGGGAAACTAATTTCTTTTAAAAATACTTATTTGCAATACCTATTACTTTTACTTCTTTTCTCAGCAGACAGCAATGCCAAGCTGTCTATATCTCTCGTCACCGAAATAGAGTTGCATGTAATACAGATGTACAATTTATCACCTAGATTGATACCAGGGATCTACTGTACCTGTTTGGTGAATTGTTCCAGTTCCTCTGCCTCTTTCTGAGTGTTGGCCTTCATCTGCTTCCTGTCCCTGTGACCCCTGAAGTTACTCTGGATCTTGACGGCCGCCTGCTGTTCCTCTTCCAGCTCGGAGTTAGTCTTATGCTCCACCTCAATATCGGTGAGCTCCAGAGCCTCTTCCGCCTCTTCCGCCATTTCTGTTCCCGTCTCCTCCTTTAGTGTTGCGCATCCCTTTTCTTTTTGGCCGTTTGCCTCTCTCTGCTCCTTCAGCTTCTTCCTCTCTCGGTGTCCTCGGAAGTTGCTTTGGATGACAGTCGCCGCTTTCTCTTCCTCTGGGTCCACGTTCGGTTCCTGAGGGCCTGATTCAGGCAAACATTCTGTGGCCATTTCAACCTCCAGTTCCGATTCCGTTTTCGGTTCCGGTACAGGCTTTGACCCACTACTGGCTGGCGTTGCCTCTTTCTTCTTTGGGATCTTCCCTTCTTCTTGTAGCTTCTTGCGCTCCTTGTGGCCCCTGAAGTTGCTTTGGAGAACAACAGCAGCCTTCTCTTCATCCTCCTCTCCTACGGACCCCTCTCCTTGCACCTTCCCTGCGTCACCCCCACCCTGCTTGGCCGTGCTCCCTTCCTCTTGCACCTCTATTGCTTCTGTGGCCTCTTCCACATCTGGAGAGTCCTGACTCTCCTTGGGGGTGCTTTTCTGTTCTCCATTCCCTCTCCTCGGCAGCTTGCCTTCCTTTTCCAGACGCTGACGTTCCTTATGCCCTCTGAAGTTACTCTGCAGCACCGTGGCAGCCTTCTCCTCCTGTTGCGTGTCTGGTTCTCCTTCAGCTATAGCCTGGTTCTCTCCAACGGGTCCAGCTGGTTCAGTCTTCTCTACTACTCTTCCCGTGGTGGAAGGTTCTGGTTCATTGTCATTGCTGGCAATTGTTGAGGGCATAGCCAGCTCTTCGCCAGCCATAGTCTTTTTTCGTTCCTTGAACTTTTTCCTTTCTTTGTAGCCCCGGTAGTTGCTCTGGAGAACTACCGCAGCCTTCTCTTCATCATCTTCAGCGGCTGCAGTGTCTGAGCTTGCGGCTACACCAGCCGGACCTGAGTTTGTGATGTCTGACACTTCCGCTGTCTGGTCGCTGCCCTCTTGCATGGGGGCAGGGGGTTTGGTGTCCTCCTCTTCCTTCTCCTTGAGTTTCTGGGCCTTCTCCTGCTCCATGGCTTCTCTGAGGATTAACATCGCCAATATCAGCAACTGGATTGTGACTAACACCATACTGTACACCAATGATCGGAGTAAAGTAGGCCTATTTATATTTTTTATATGCGTATTATCATTCATTCTTCACACACTACTGTGATCCAACCTGTTAAATGGGCAAGTAATTACATAGCACAGCTGGAGACTTGAATCTGAAATGTCTATTTCAGACTGAGTGTCCCAATCTGTCTCTGTGTCAAATCTTTCTCCCCCTGGCAACCACAAAGTGAAATAAAATAATTAAGCCTGTTTAACTTACTTTTTCTTTTTGAAACTTTTTCTCTCCTTGTGACCCCTGTAGTGAGCTTGGATTTTGGCGGCTGCTTTATTCTTCTCATCTATTAATGCCTTCAGCACTTGTCTGGCCAGATATCCTCTACAGACTAGAGAAATATTCAACGATCAGTATATTCCAAATGGTAACACAACTGCAGAAAAGTAATTGAAACACCATTGTGATAACTGAAGTCAAAATGGGAACCTACTTGCTTGGAACCGAACAATCCGGGATTCTAACTTGGCTTTGCTTTTGTCACCTGCAACCTGTTTCCGTGCTCGTTGTCCTCGGTACGCTATTGAGAGAGAGAGAGAGAGAGAGAGAGAGAGAGAGAGAGAGAGAGAGAGAGAGAGGGAGGTATACACAAATCAGGTTAAAAATTATCAAAACAAAGTATGCTTTCTTCCCTTGATTTAATTAAGAAATGAGAAAAGGGCTCAGTGTCTGAAGGTTTGTATAATAAACCACATACAACATTTGTAACGCATTCGTTAATATTTAGTTACCACTCAGATAATCATTAGTTAACCATTATTGCTATCATTATTTATCTATAATAATTGTTTAATCAAATAAGTCAGTTGTATTTTGCCGGTTAGTTGATGCTATTTCCTATTAATCTCTCTAGTACCTGTCTTCCTCTCTCAAACCTCTCTCTTCAATCTTGGATTTCATTATTAATGATTCTCTATCTCAAATAACAAGGTTAATAATGAAGAAATAATGAACAAATAGAAAACTCCTAAAATCCTAAATCTTAGTATTTCACAAGGTGTAAGATTACTTAAAGGACCACTTCAGTCAATTCCAATATGCTGTTGTTTTGCTCATGCTACCCTTGACTTGTTGTCAGTACTCGGTGATGCCACATTTTTCGGCTCAGCCCGTTTGTCTACATTTAAAAAAAAATGAACATACTACTCCTACTACGCCTACTCCAAATATTTTCCCAAAAGGTACCACTGTTTTCTAGTTGTCTGCTGATGTTGTATAACCTTTTTGGATGCTTTTGGGAATAAATAAAAAGGTTTTTTTGAAATGTAAACAAAGCGCTGCCCCCATTACAATGACCAGGATCTCTGAAAAGGCTGAAGAAGAAGAAAAAAAAACCCTCAGGTACTGACAAGTCCAGGGTAGTGTGAGCATTACAACTGCATGTTGAAATTGACTGAAGTTATCCTTTAAGTGCTACCAGACAGCCACTCTAGTCTGAAGCCCTCACCTGACTGCAGAACTACAGCACTCTCGTTTCTCTTTTGCAGGGTCATCTTGAAGCGCTTGGCTCCGAGCCAGCCCCTCACGCAGGCCTGCACCAGCACAATGCGCTCCGTGGTCAGACGAGTCATCAGGTTCAGCTGCTCCACATGGTAGTATTTCAAGAAGACCTGCCCAAGACATGTGACCAAAGATCCTCAATAAGATAGCCAAGATAAGTCCTTCTACGCACCACCAATTCAACAACGTGCGATCAGCTGTGGTATCCTAAATGACCTCATAGACATGGAAGCTTAGAACCTCACACATCATATGGAATCCAGAACAAACTCTTTTTGAACTACGTATCTCTTCCTTATCAACCGTCTCTGATATGACTTCTTTGAAAAGGCTGTTGGGATGAGTAGCTGGCTTAAAGTCATACATTCTGAAGTTGACGTATAGATGCTTTTTTGACAATTTAATTAAAATGCCACCAAACCGCAAGACACACATGACAACTTAGGCCAGGACCGGTCATCTGAAAGGCCCTCCCACTCAATAAATACACACACTAACACACACGCACTCACGCATGCACACACACACACACACACACACATACACACACACACACACACACACACACACACACACACACACACACACACACACACTCCCTGGGACCAGGACAACAGATCCCTTTGCCCCTCCCTGTCAGCTGTACTGCACACATGCACCGACAAAGTGGACAAGATATGCCCAAGATATGCCCATAGTATTTACTATACTCCCATACTATTGAAGTTACCTTGGTTTTGCCAAGTGCCCAGTTCTCAAGTTTGGCTTTTTCCAAAATGGTCGCACAGGTCTCCGGAGTTGAAGGTGGTTCTTCGTGGCCCCGAAATGCCAACATATAGTACCTAAACACATTTAATTCCAAGTTCACTATGAGGTAACCAAAGAATGGATTTTCACAATCGATCACCATGTTTAGTAAAAAAGCCGGACTCCCGGATCAGTTTCTTGCAGTTTTAATACTGGGTTAGCATGGCAGACAGACAGACGTTTCGGCCTAAGCCTTCTTCAGCGTCTTTGTTTTTTACTAAACATGAACTTTGCTGTTTGCTCGCACCCGAAGACCTTGTAAGAAACTT
The DNA here is from genome assembly GCF_034702125.1 of Engraulis encrasicolus. Classification (NCBI taxonomy): domain Eukaryota; kingdom Metazoa; phylum Chordata; class Actinopteri; order Clupeiformes; family Engraulidae; genus Engraulis; species Engraulis encrasicolus. The sequence continues at coordinate 33,470,393 of NC_085865.1, read as the reverse complement.
TTTGGAGTTGAGCGCACTCTCTCTACAAAAACACAATCAATCGCCAAAAATCAAGGCAGTGACAACTGTAAAAAGTGAAGACGGTGCAACATTTTTGATACATGGATACACTAACAGCCAGACAGATTACATGGACCTCTTTGGCAGTGTTGCAGATGAGGCTGAAGATTTCCAACCCAAAACATGCTCAAAACCCGCCTGGAAGCACTACTGTAAATCCCGCCCAATTGTAGTGATTTCTATGGCCAAACATTTTCTCTGCTAAAAGCCATTTTTACCCGAAGACAGCCATCCTAAGCAGCCCAAGGAAACCGCCCAATCTGGCAACACTGGCAAATCCTTGGCAGAGGCAATAATGATCATCAAGCTTCCTCTTCCTCTTCCTCACCTCTGGATGAAGTTGGGGAATAAGATGCGATGGGAGTAACCCTGGCGACGGATCTTGGCCGTCTCTAGGATGCCGGTGTAGCGCAGCTGGATCAGAACTTTCTCCCGGTCGAACTTGTTGGCCTGCCGGTCGGTGTTTGGTTTGATACAGCGCACAAAGTGGGGCTGTCCCGCCACCATCTTAGACAGCAGGTCCATTAGGGAGTACTACGTACAATAGGAAATCCAAATCGACATAAAGACTTAGACACGTTACAAAGTACATTTTGCAGAGTCAATTCACCACTTACTCTAGAGATTAGGACCAAATGAACTACCATGGAAGAGTTGATACTCATTCAACACTTAGAGAGTCGAATTCAACACATCGCACCTTTCCACCTATTTTCAATGTACTGTGTGTACGGCTCTATGAAAAATAAATCTGGACTTAAATTCAATAACGTGCATAATAAACTGTATGTGGTTACAAACGTGGTGCCTAGAGACAGGCAGTACAATGTTACTGTCACCATGGACAAATCTGTTCCGGATATGCAGTTTGTTGGAAATCAATTTGACCAATCAGCAGTGAGGTAAGACATATCACAATGTGTATGTACTGTACTTATACTGTTTATAGCTAACATTTCTGTAGCCTTAAGCCCCACCCTATGTTACAGTGGAAGTACATAACGTTACATGTCAATTACAAACTTTGTTCAACTTTAACCGAGAAATCCACAATAAATTAGAGACTTCAACACAGTTGCTACCAAGACATTATTACTGGCTTTATTTATTAATTGGCTTCTCAGACACAGACCGACCTTGTTGCTGTAAATGTACAGGCTTTACTGTAGCACAAATAAGGTCAGAAAGTATATGTGTATTTCTATCCCTGGGGTTTTGTAAGTATGTCTAAATTCAATAATGTGCAGTACTGTAGGTGTTTACAAATGTGGGGCCTAGAGACAGAGCGACATTGCTGTCACCACGGAATAATGTGTTCCAGATATGCAGATCGATATAATCAATTAGCATGGAGGTAAGACATGGCCCTGCCTGTGCCTGGTTGCAGATAAGACTGAGCATGGCCTTCTTTACAATCAAGCACATTTTAAGTTGTTATCTCTGTGGTATCTGGGTGAAGAATCAAGCTTACTCTGAAGTACGAGGCCACGGTCTGGGTCCTCATGTTCGTCGTTTCTCTGGGGTGGTGAGAGGTATCACCTCCATCCTAAACACACACCCACACACACACACAGACACACAGACACACAGACACACACACACACACACACACACACACACACACACACACACACACACACACACACACACACACACACACACACACACAGAAACACATGCACGCGCGCACGCGCACACACACACACACACACACGTGCGCACACGTACACACGGACACACACACGCGGACACACAGAAACACATGCACACACATGCACGCACACATGGACATAAACACACACAGTTCAATACACTGAATGATTAATGGCATATATCCAGCGCACAACTACAATGGTATTCTATCAGCCTACTTTATCGGGGCTTTACAAGTAATCAGTTCATTAGACTTTACCGCCAGAAGGTAAAGGTTGGGCCTGAGAGATCTATTTCCATCAATGACTGCAGGTCTATACAGGCATTGGTTTGGATTAGGGATTCTGCTCAATTTCCAAATACAGAGAGGAAGACTCATCAGCAGAACAGGAGACGGGGTACTGTGTGTTGTTGTGTTTTTAAAAAAAGATGATCTTTTTTTAAAATCGAGAGGAACAATAACACCTAACAACCACATTGATATAGTGAATATATCCTTTTAATCACCGCTGGATACTGAATTGTAGGAATGTTGGGGACGGTGGGAACAGCAATCATATTTATATAGTCGGAACTGCCCGATAGCCTCCAAAAGAAGGGCTGCAGGAGAGATGCATAAATAGACACAGTAGGTATGCATGTAAACGGAATAACACACAGTCAGAGCACAGACAGAAAGAAAGATAAATGGATAATGACCTCAGGACAAGCGTCAGTCTGGCATGCAAAAAGGAAAAGCACATTCGGTGAAAACAACGCAATGGCTGACAGACGCTCAACATGCACACAAACACAGAAAAACTACACGTATTCCTCACTCGTGAATATACTACTCACATTGGACATGGAGGATATTTATCCACATTTGGTGGTAATCAAACAGTGTCTTGTCTGCCAGAAGTTCAGAACCAGTTTCTCAAAAGGGTTAATTGGTGGCAGGGGATGGATTGCAGAAGCAAACAACAAAGTTTCTAACTAGCCAACAACGGTGCTTTTGAGAAACGCACTCCTGGATAGCACTTTTGGTAATATAACTGAAATATTTTTTTCACAGACGTGAAAATAGTCAATTAAAGTCAGCTCATTACAAACACATCACACACATCATGTGCGACTCCCTGAAGATGGAGGTTCAACATGCAAGTTGAAACATGTACGTTAAGACTGAGAAACATTTTATGTTGTACATGTCTGTGAAAAAATAAATCAGTCAGTTATATAATGTAAAGATATAATGATCATCATACCTGTACACACACAACAAGCATACAAGTAAAATGTTCCCTGCCATTCAAACATGTGGAGCCACAGGGGCTGAAAATAGGGACATCAGTTGCGTAACAAACGTGCCCCTCTCATTTCATTGGAGAGGATAAAAAAAATTAACCTGACTGAAACACAGCTCCCAGAGCTGCTCAATATTCTAATGGCAGTTCGTGACAAACTGAACCGAGTCATTAGCCCTTTAATGATGAATTAGAGCCCACGATAGCTCCTGAGGACAGACATGCATCCACATCCACGCTCGAGCACGGAGCACGGAGCACAGAGCACGAGGCGAAGAGACGAAGTGACAGTCAACTGTGTCCTCATCTGCACAACTAACATGGAGGAGACTCATTAGCTGCGTAAATTGTATGCTAATCAGCACCTTGGCGAAATTAACTTTCAGAGATGTAACATATGTTGCATGTGGTTGACTTTCTTCATTTAATTTCTACATCTATCCAGGATGATTTAACCACAATGACGGATATTTAAAAAAAACATGGAAAGCGTGTCACATAAGAGTAGCGTGTCTACAATCACCTTCAGGCAATAGGAAATATCGTGCTCACTCTGAGCCTTTTCTCTTTTGATGTACATTTTGCCATCTAAAAGGGTAAGTGCTCACTGCAAATGTTCAATCATGGATTGACTAAAATGGAAAAAACAAGCTCCACAATTATAAATACCCATGATGTTCATTTATTGTTTTAATGAACAGAAGAAAGCATTATTGCTTTAATTGTGTTTCTCTATTCTCTGGTCCATGTTACTCTCGCTGAATCAAAAAGAACCAAAATGAGTTCATCATTCCACACAAACAGCTTGCCCTACACATACACTTTCTGAAACACAACTAGGTGTATTCTATGCGCTACGACGTTTAAAATCAAAACACAAAGACATGCTCTTCACTGCTATTACTGATATGCACTGACACAAGGGAATCCAGAACTAGAACAGGTCACAAAGATCACGTATAAAAACATAGACAGGATTGACTATAACTAGTTGTGTGTGTGTGTGTGTGCGCGTGTTTTTGTGTGTGTGTGTGTGTGTGTGTGTGTGTTTGTGTTTGTGTGTGTGTGTGTGTGTGCGTGTGCGTGTGCGTGTGTGTGTGTGTGTGTGTGTGTGTGTGTGTGTGCGTGCGTGCGCGCATGTTCAGAGCCACTGACAGCTTTCACTGGGCCCAAGACAAAGTAATCTGAAATGGAATTCCACTCAATCCCAATGGGCACGACCCCTTTGTCCTTCCATCGGCTTCCCTGTGTGCGTGTGTGTGTCTGTGTCTGTGTGTGTGTGTGTGTGTGTGTGTGTGTGTGTGTGTGTGTGAGTGTGTGTACACAGCCACATGTTTGACAAGAGGTGAGAACAGCAACACAGGGGGAATATGAAGTGTTACCTCACTGGTGGAAATATTGAAAAAAGAACAAAGCATGTCCATCTTGAAGAGAAGCAAGAGAAAAGAAGATGAAAAAACAGGCCGTGCCAAGTTTTAAAAAAGTGCAAATGGCTCAATTATAAAGTGCAAAAGGTTAAAGAATCTAGAGACAAAAGATCTCAATAAAAAAGGTAATTTACATAGTACAACCAGAGAAATATTCTGTATTTTTTCCCTTTTGTTTATCAGCGATTATTGCCTCTTTTCCACTGCCGATTTTCTGGTAGGCCTACAGCTCGACAAAGTGCGACCCGGCCGACACTTTTTGCTTTTCATTAGGCACGACACAGCTCGTAAAGCAAAAAGTGGCAGCCGACTTGACGTATACCCCTAACCACAGCAGGAAACAGGATTTCACTGTCCATCAAGTTATCATCATCCATATACCGCATCTAGGCCTCCTCCAAAAATGGTCAAAACTTCCTCTGAAACATACCTCTGAAGGCAGTAATTTTTTGATTTCAACAGCCTTGATGCTTTGCTAGCACAAGGTGCTCTTTTCAACATTTTCCCAATCCAACAACAGCTACTGTATTTATTGAAAATGCATCATAGTCACAGCTTTCTGTTGATGTCTACAAAATCACCCATATAGGCCTATGTAATGCGTTAAAAAATCCCAAAAATCACAGTACTGGCCAGCGAGGTCAATTGCAGTTTAGCAGGCATTCCATATTAGTCAAAGAGGTCTACTGAGGTTCATCCGTACATGTTATGGATGCTTATTGAAGCTACTCTTCCGTACATACCTTGGTGAAGTTGAGGGAGCGCGCAGTGGCCCGTGTACTGCGGTGACTGGCGGCATTCTTGCCCTTGGTGTGCGCCAGGTTACCTGAGAAGGAAGTCAGAGACTGTCATCGAGGTCACACGTCAGAGGACAAACGGACGGACTTGCCTTGACTTGTTTTAATAATGAACCACCGTCCGGTTTCAACAGGTAGAATCAAATGGCCCCAGCAGGTCAGTGGAGGACCTCAAAAGGGACAGCTGATTTCAGGACATTTTTTTTGCAAAGAGTGTGTTAAAGAATGCTTCAGTGTGTCGGCCAAATTGACAGTGAAGGAGATGCAGCACACATTAAATGACAAAATATTGAAAAATGAGGCAATGGCTTGATGCCATGCGTTCAGGTCTGATGAAACATTGCCTTGTTTGTTTTATATGACGTTTTTGTTTACTAGGACTTAACCCCTTATCACAGAGCCTCTGTTATAACATTTTTCCTCACAAAGTGGTAATGACCAAGTTTTAAAATGCTGTGCATGGTAATGTCATAGCAATGTTGTAATTATGTAGTTACGTTTTCTTTTTTTCAGAGAAGCCTGAATAGGTCTGCCGACTAGCCCGTCTGGATGAAGAGGCTACGGTATTAGACCTCAACAGGAAAAGAGAACAAAGGTCTGTGGTTCTCAGTGAAGGATTTGAATTGTCATTGGGCATTTCAATTGCCAACTTTTGTCTGAAATTCAGCTCTAATTCAAGTTTGAATTAGTCTAATTCAAGTTTGAATTAGATACACGATCCAAGAGACACTTCATTTTCCATCTGCAAGTAGTACAGCCCAGGAGTTGAAACACCATGTGCTATCATCAAAAACACTATATCGAGAAAGGAAAAATACCAATTAACAACGATCATGAAAAATCATCAGAACTTTTGACTGAAAAAGAACCATGGCAAAAGTGGTTGAAGGAAATTCTTCAGAGAAATCATCTTGCATGCAAAGTCAAAAATTTCCTCAAGGGGTCTGTAATTGAGATAATAAAGGCTACGGGTTACACATCTAAAAGTATACCGGTAATCTAAAATTTCACCCTACTAGGTCAAGACGTACAAAGTTCTGGACACCTCGACTACATTTAGTGAGACCGTTCATAATCATTGGCATGAAGAAAAGGAGCATGTGGTGTCTTCACCTTTATTGAATTACCGCTTACCCTTACCAGCATCACCTCTGGAAGTTTGATTGTTGTGTGGGTGGTCAACAAAATCGGTAACTTGAATACTTGGGGTAACTTGAATACTTGAAAATATGATAGGATCAAATCTTGGGCATGTGTGTTTAAATGTCATCCAAGAGCAAGAGTAGCTCAGCTACTCCGTACTTCCGCTAAGGAGCAGAGAGGGCAACGGAAGGTGTGAAGGAGGAGACGACGTGAACGCTATCAAACCCACGGTCGGGTTCATGAGGACGTTGTCAGGGGTGGTGTTAGACACATTTGAGGGCCACATTAAAAAGTGATCGTGTGCCGCCGGTGCCTCAGCCGGATCTAGTGACGGACGGACGCATGGCACTTTGGCAGAGATGTTAGTAGGAGGAGGAGGGGAAAAAAACAAAACAGTGTGAACGCCAGGAATAGGTACATGTACTCACTTGGCCAGGGCCAGCTTTTAGCCAAAAAAGCCTGCGTGTAGTACTGAGGTGGATACACTGAAAGAGGCATAAGCACCGGCTTGGAGTGTGCCTTATCCTGTCATTCTTCAAATCACGTATTAATAAGCCACAATAGCAATCTGATTGTTGTGATTTCAGTTTTAAAGCAACACTTTGGAGTCTTCATTTTAGTTTTGGTCGACCATTTGGTCAGAAGTGTAATTGTCTCCCATTTGTGCTGTAGCGAAACTAGTGTGTTAGTGTGGTTTTAGCCCAAGGACAGTGGCAAAAATTAATTCAGTGTTCTGCTTAGTGTTACTTTAAATAGCGTGTGTTAACACACTCAAAGCTTGTCAATCATTTCCAAGATGTTAAGTGGTAATATTACATGAGAGAAATTAACAACGGGCATTCCCTTGCCATGTCCACTCCAGCAAATTGCAAGACTGCTTGATGTGACTTAACATGCAGGGGCACACACTGGTCTGGTTGCAGGCTACATCTTGTAAGATGTCTCAGAGCATTTGTCACTGTCTAAAAATAAACTCAAGAGCCAGACTCAAAGATCTTTTCCCCCTGATATCCTCCCCAATCTCCAGGACTCCTCTCTCTCTCTCTCTTTCTCTCTCTCTCTCTCTCTCTCTCTCTCTCTCTCTCTCTCTCTCTCTCTCTCTCTCTCTCTCTATTTACCACACACACAACAACAAATAACATGGCAAAAAAAACATAGGGCTAGCTATTGTCGTGGTTACCTGTTTTGGTGAGGGGGTTGGTGACTAGCTTGCGGGTGAGGTCGTTCTCTGAGGACCTCAGTAGCAAGACTATGTCAGCAGGAAGGGCATCACGGTTTTTGGCAAGAAAGCCTGCTGCATTATAGATCACCTGGCAATGACACCATGACTTATGAGATTAGCACGATGCAAACAAGAGGGGAAATAAATATTTTGTATTGATATTAGGACATGCAGTATGTGTACAAGAACGGGTATTGTGCTAGACCAAAGGAATCCTACGCAAAGAGTAAGTCAGTAGTCGTATAAGCACTGATGGAAGATTTCAAGCTACATTGTTAACGCATGACTGATGTTTCCATGCCTTTTGGCCTCATCGTTGGTCCTTGCACAAAGCAGGCACTGGAGGGGGGGTTAGACTGTAGACAGGATATTTGTGCTGCTCCCTCATCCATGTTTCCAGAAAGTGGGCTGTCATGGTATGTCTTATTATACGGTATCTACCATCATTGCTATACTGTACGTCAGTCATTGATATTATATATCAATAAGTACCTTGCCAGCGTAGTGGTTGATGCCAAATCCCAGGTCCACTCGTATAGGCCTCCAGAAGTTCTTGGACTTCAGATTGCCCTCAAACTTTTCTGTTTTGATAAGAAAGTACATTTTTCACGAGTTAATATTTCACTACAGGCAAAATAAACAATGAATTAACCTGTGAAACGAGTTTCCCTCTCTTTCCATTAAAAGTTGGTTGGCTCTGTGTTGTGTATTTGGTTCTGAGACTCTGAGCACAGGCACTACAGTACATGTACATAATAAAACTCTGTCAGATTCCTGAACATTGGTAGTTTTTGTGCAAAGGTCACTTTAGAAGAAAATGTTTGCTTTAAATACTCTCTGTGTCTGAAATAAACTTTCTACTTTTCTACTTATTTTTCTTGTAGTGTCGATGGAGAATGTGTGCTCTGTGTACTGGTGCAATCATCAGTGTCAAACCCCTTTCACCTCAACATTTTATTCCAGTCACCCTGCTAGCCTTCATCCATTCTAAATAGTCCCATCACAGCAGGATTAACAGAGCCGTAATGATTTTATGATCACCATAGTGACAGGGCCGTTATGGTGGCTAAGCTATTGCTATGGTAACAGATCGGCTGAAGCAGTTCCAGAGCTACCTGCTGTGGTAACCACAACATTGTGATGGAATGTTCCCATGACTCTGACACGAAACCTCTGGGAAGATTCTCACTCCTCCATAACATGGTAGTCAAATAAGCTTACAGCGTAGCTGAGATTGAATTGTGGTTGTATACAACTTAGCTCATTTGTCTGACAAAATTCCCATCATCTGCACTGTTGATGGGAGTTGCTGCTTGACTCACACATTGCCTGTCTTACTAACTAGGCTCCTTTGCCTGATACTATGGTGGATGGGTGTTTCTGACTGACTGATTGGCTGACTGGCTAACTGACTAACTGACTTACCCTCAAGTTTCTTATCAGTACTGCCTGCCTGCCTGCCTGTCTGTCTGTCTGTCTGACTTAACCAAAAGTGTTTGATCAGTACTAGAGTTTCTCTGTAGGGCTGTGCCTGGTCAGTAGGCCTACTGTTTCATTTCCATGAGTGCCTGGTTACTGACCAGTGGTCAGTAGTGACTGTGTTACACACACACACACACACACACACACACACACACACACACACACACACACACACACACACACACACACACACACACACACACACACACACACACACGTGTCCGGTCAGTTTTGTCTGTCGTGTCGTGTCTGTCTGTCTGTCTGTCTGTCTGTCAGTTCTGTCTGCCTGCCTGCCTGTCTTGTCTTACCCACGAGTGTCTGGTCGGTGGCCTTGGGGAAGCGGCTCTCCTCGTCCAGCAGGGACAGCAGGCCCATGGGCTTCTGCAGGAAGAGGTCCAGCAGTGGCCGGTTGTCCTCATACTCGATCAGACGCGCCTCCACCTCCTCATTCAGGTACTCATCCTGTGGTGGGGGTGAGTTGGGGGGGGGGGGGGGGGTATGACATGCGAGGAGATTTCATGGTTACATGCAGTCAAGAAAGGTAGTGGTGCGCACTTCCAAGATGCAGGTGCAGGACAAAAAAATGAAATACTATGAAAATAAAGGTGGAATGTCCGCACACTGCTCCCGCTTTTCTTTTTTCTTTTTCCAAGTGAACGTTTTCAAGCGGTGTGCGTGTGCTCTTCATCAGACTGAGACTAAGTAGTCTGAAAAAGAAAAAAAGAAGAGAAAAAAGAAAAATGGGAGCAGTGTGCGGACATTCCACCTTTATTTTCATGGTTACATGCAGTGAAATTGATGCTTGCCAGCATGACCTGTACATGACAAGGGTAGGTACTGTACAGTGGATGAGATGAAATGGGGAGACGGTTGTCGGTTGAAGGGTGGGTGTGGAATACCTAATCGTGGTATGGGTGAGATGGGGGAAAAAAGTATGAGAGGAGGGATTGGGTGAAGCCAAATGAATGGGTATTGTTGATTTATGCAGCTCATATTTAGCAAAGTGGATAACGCTAAGGGACATGATGTAAATGAATGCTAATTATGCTACAGTAAATTATTATATAGATGTAATTGTAGCTTTGTAGCTGACATATGGTTGGAATGTGTCTAAAAATATGAAGTGTTCTCGTCACAGTGCCTATATTAGATACCTCTTACAACATTAATTTGCTGGCTAAACACAATCGCAATAGAACATTGCACAAAGATAACAGCTTACAGAGCGCAAACGGTGATGGGGGCGGGGGCTGAAACAGAGCAGAAGCAGGTGCTGTATTTCACCCTCAGAGCAGGGTACCACCCCCCCACCGCTGTAGGCTCAGCATCCCTGCCTGTGTGCCTGTGCCTTCTAGCTGCCTGCCATTTTAAGACTCTGATGTGCCTGATGTGATATCTAGTGTGGCCAAACGGATTAATAGTGTTTGTCACTACACAGTAAATTGTGTTGTCAGTGTTGAGTCAACACTCACAGAGTCAATGTAACACTAGCTGTGTCGATCTGACTCCCTAAGTGTTAAATTAACACTCCAAAATTTACTGTGTATTCCAAAGGGGATTCATGGTGTTTGACAGTCCGCCGCTACTCTCTCTCTGCAGAGCAAAGCCACAACATCAGAGTACCTGCAGGGCAGCCTCAGAGCCTGCCAAAACCACCCACTCACCGACGATACGCATCGGAACAATTATCAGGCCTAATGTGGTTCAGATTAAATATTCCACCTACCGGTACTTTAAATGTTGAGCGCAAGTGTGACTGACAATTAGATTGGAAATCAGTTTAAAAATAAGCACTCATTCGAAATGGTGGTTTTTCAAAATGGAATGCGTTTCCACAGGATAATTCTGGTCATACAATTGAATGTCAAATGCCAATAACTCAGTTCTTTTCTCTCTAGCTCAAGAAAAGCTTCCTATATTTCTTTTGAAGTGTCCCCCGAATCCCCTATGAAACTGTGCAAGGTTTTAAGTCTAAGCCATGCCTTTAAATATCACATTTAGAGTACTTAAAAAAGTGTCAACTTCCACAGCTCTACGTTGTGTGGATATCTTTTTTGTGTGTAGGTGTTTTTTCTTTAATCTGCTTAGATATTGCTCACAACCCACAACTAGGGAGGCAGGATGTGTGTCCACAGTATTTTTTTTTAAAACATAGCGTTAATTCAACTCTAGGACCAAATACACTCCAGATAAAGTGAGTCTCTAAGTGTTGAATTAGCATTGTGTTCTTCTAGCATTACTCTTACCACACATTATAAAGTGTGCAAGAGTAACCAGCCGAGATGGTAACATACTTTAGGGTACAGTGCTCTGGCCATCAAAACACAACCCCACTTCCTTACAGGCTGCCTCCCAGTCCCTCCCTACCTCATAAGAGAAGATTAAAACATCCCACCGCGAGGCTGACGCAATGACTCAGCATTGGTGACAGTAAACAACACATCAGACCACCGTGCCCTTTGTGCACGCACAAATGCACGCAAGCACGCAAGCACGAAGGCACGCACGCATGCATATACGCACACACACACACACACACACACACACACACACACACACACACACACACACACACACACACACACACACACACACACACACACACACACACACACACACACACACACACACAGATGCACACACACAATTTGAACTAAAAGTGAAAGTGTTCCTTTGTGCTCTCCAGGTAGTGTGGCAGATTGACCTTGTGGAGGATTTACCTTGCGTTTCTTTTAATGGCAGTCAGGCCGATGTATACAGCCTGATACAACCACAGCAGTGTGCATACACGAGAGAAACAATCACACACATCCACACACACACACAAACACACACACACACACACACACACACACACACACACACACACACACACACACACACACACACACACACACACACACACACACACACACACACACACACAGAGTGAAAGACTGAAGAAAGTCTAATCTGAGGTGAAATGAAACTTGAAACCTTGGGTAAAGTCAGAGCGGTACTACAGCGAGAGGCAAGAGCAACCTCTTTTTTTCTGGGCAACACGACAGAACAGGGCTGGGTTGGGCTGAGCTACTACTGTGGAACCGTGTGCTTGAGGGCCTGAAGGCAAAACAAAGGGCCTCCAAAACACACACACACACACACACACACACACACACACACACACACACACACACACACACACACACACACACACACACACACACACACACACACACACACACACACACACACACACACACACACACACACACTCTCAGGTCACATCAAGCTCAGAAAAGCTGCTATCTCACTTGACTGCACTGCACCCTGATTTGTTGATTAAGGATGCAGGACACGAACCCAAAGCCCCCCCAAAAAAACAGAGACAAAAACAACAACAACGACAAAAAAACAAGTGCATTGTAACTATAATTGCGAATGCATTAAGGAGTAAAAATCTCAAACATAATTAATACCTCAACAAAAACAACCAGGATAAAAAAGGTAGCAATTAAACTCTAATTGCAAATGCATTATACAGGCAAAATATCAGACATAATTTTAAAAAAAATCAAATGATGGTGAAAAGTTTTTGTTTGTTTTTTTACCACAAAAGCGAAGAAACTCAAGCCAATAAGCAAGCCAATGTGTGGCTGCAGTATTGTTCAAAAGGGATGCTGTCGAAGCAGTCGATATGGGTTGCTTTGTCAACATGAGCTATTAGTAGCCTACACTGCCCTGACCCAAACCCTTGCACGGAGGCATGGAGACCTTCTGAGGGGGGAATGATGGAAAAAGTTTGAGAACCACTGCCCTAACCCAAACCCTAATCCTTACCTAGGAGCCAATTGCTGCTTACTGTAGCTTGACGGGAGGGCCATGTGAACAGTACAAGGTTCTTGTGGGAGTATTCTGCCCTAGAAAGGCAAAGTGGAGTAACTACAGTACAGTAATCCAATATTGAAACAGACAAAAAAGGCAGTCAAAGCCTTGGTATTAGGCTGGGTATTGTAGTTTACTGCAAATTGGACATACCGATATCTCTAAAAAAGGACACATTTGTACCATGAGCCGTTATCACAACATATCGTGGGTGTTATGAAGACCATTGTCAGTCTGCACTAAATTCTGACAAAATATGTGCTGTAGTTACTGCAGTTTGCCTTTGTACGGCAGTATTGTTCCCTCCACGTCATGGAGGTACAGGCATCCTGACCTCTTTCTGGTTACAACAAGGACAAAAACAAGTGTACTGTAACCGGCAAACGCATTGATACAGAATGTGAGACCTAATTAGTTAAGAACTAACTAATTACTACCAGATTGGGGCGGGTGGGGGGGACCACATTGGCTCAGGGGGATACGGTGCCATATTATTGCATCGGGGACCCAGATTTGATCCTTCTCTTCTCTCTCTTCGAGTCAAATCCTGTCATAAAAGCCCCAAACATCTCATGGATCTGATGAAATGATGATGATGGTGTTTTAATTAACAACATTTTTGCCGACAATAATGTTTTAACAACATGTTAGCAACAAACATAAGTGGCTGCCAATGTGGGGCTGCAGCATTCGCTCTGGGAGACCCTATGGGAGTATTGTTCCCTCCTTGCTGTGGAGGTACAGGCAGGCAGGCAGGCAGGCAGGCAGGCAGACCCGACCTCCCTGCTGACCCTCGTTCTGGCTGATTTATGGGAAGCGTTTTGTGGGGCCGACTACAGCATTTACCATCATCACATCACTCACTAGCCCCAAGGCCATATACAACCAACCCCTACCTCCTCCCCCTCCTCTCTCCTCTCATCATCCACCCCCACTACATCCACCGTCCACACCTCCTGGCCCCATCTCCAAGGGATAGAGCTGCGGAGAACCTGTCCTGTGCCCTGTCTACACCTCACACACACAGAGACACAGACACAGACACAGACACACACACACACACACACACACACACACACACACACACACACACACACACACACAAACACACACACACACACAGACACACACACAGACACAGACACAGACACACACACACACACACACACACACACACACACACACACACACACACACACACACGCACGCATGTAACAATGGGGTGCATTTTGCCTTCGCAACTACAAGTATTCAACTACCAGCCCAAAGGGTCTTACACATGCAGGAGAGAACGAATCAGGAAATACTCGCGATGTAGAAGAAAGTAACATTTAGGAGAAGTGTGGCGAGGATGAGATACGGTAGACAGGATGAATGCAAGTGAGTGGGTGGGTTATTGTGTGAATGGAAAAATGGAGTGAAAGAGAAAAAGGGAAAAGAGCCACACACTTCCAAATGCTCCCTCTAGGCCAGTATGAATTCATACTCAATTTTATTCACAATCAAAATCTCTCTCTCTCTCTCTCTCTCTCTCTCTCTCTCTCTCTCTCTCTCTCTCTCTCTCTCTCTCCCTTCCTCCCTCCATCTCATCTTCTTTTCTTAGCTACCATTCTGTGTTCCATTGTCCTTTGTTTATCTTTGTTCCAACTCTGTTTCTCTCTCTTGCTCTCTCTCTCTTTCTGCCTTGCACACACTCTCTCGTATGCTCTCTCTCTCTCTCGCTCGCTCTCTCTCTCTCTCTCTCTCTCTCTCTCTCTCTCTCTCCAAAGTTGAATGAATGGCCACGTGAGTACCTGCTCCCAGGCGAATATGTGCTGATTGAAGTAGAACTGGATCTGCTCGTTGGCGATGTTAATGCAGAGCTGCTCAAAAGAGTTCTTCTTGAAGTTCTCAAAGCCAAAGATGTCCAAGATACCAATGTTCAGCCCTTTGTCTTCCTCCCTGAGGAAGAGAGAGGAAGAGAGAGAGAGAGAGACAGCAAGAGAGAGACAGCAAGAGAGACAGTGAGAGAGAGATTAGAGGAACGACGTCAGAATAAAGTGAAACAAAGGACAATGGCTCACAGAGCGATAACTAAGAAAGGAAGACTTACATAAGGAGTGGGAAGGGATAAAGAGATGATAAGAGACGAGCCACTGCAGGAGAAGAGGGATTTCCGTGAGTAGGTGGCACTGAAAATTGTTGAGGAAGTTCAGGCTTACAGTGAAGAAAATCACAGTTTTTCGTGCAGTGGTTGGAGAAAAGGATGTGTGATAGGGCAGGAAATAAAACATCAGAGAAAGTACAAGCAGCAAAGCAGGGAAGAGAGGAGGAGGGGAGAATGGTGGTGAGAGGTGGCAGACAATAAAACAAGAAAAGGATGAAAGAGGAAGGGTGAGAGGACTGAAGAGAACAGAGTGAGAAGGAAAAGAAAATTAGAGAGAAAGAAACAGAGAAAGAGACTGAAAGCGTGAGTCAGAATGCAGGAGGGCAGGAAACAGCTAGCCAACAGCACACAGGGAGAAACAGATGGAGACTGTGGAAGGTCAGACTCATTTCAAAATGAGACATTATGTTACAATTAGTCTGGCATCCAGCCGCCCACCCACCTCCACGCCGCTGTGAAACGGTATGAGATACTATCTTTGGAGTTTGGAAATAAAACGTAAAGTGTTCAGGGTTAGGGATGCACGATACGACTTTTGCTGAAAACCGATATGATTACAAGTATATTCCTTTCTGCACTTGCAGATACCGATGCATTTGCCCCCAACATTTCAAAAGAGACACTATGTTACAATTAGTCTGGCATCCAGCCGCCCACCCACCTCCACGCCGCTGTGAAACTATATCAGATACCATCTTTGGAGTTCGAAAATGAAAAGCAAAGTGCTCAGGATTAGGGATGCACGATACCAACTATTTTTGAAAACCAATGCGATTACAAGTACATTCATTTCTGTACTTGCAGATACCGAGTACCGATACCGACGCTTTTGCCCCCAATATAAAATGAAAATAAATGCAAAGTCTTGTTTTTTCCACCGGTGATATTTGTTTTATTGTCCTTTTCCATGTAGATATAAATGTTAGTAAATGTATGAGGTGGTGCTTATTTCCCATGCTGCTTTCAAGTCAACAGAATGTTACGAGATGTTGCATTGCAAAGCTGTTCTCAGATGCTTTCCCCTAGCTTAAATTTATTATTATTATTTTTATTTTAATGTTTATTTAATTTGTTTTATTTTATTTTATTATTATTTTTACCTTATGTTTTATCTTAAAGGGACACTGTGTGATATTTTCAGTTGTTTATTTCCAGAATCCATGCAACCCATTCACTAATGTTACCTTTTTCATGAATACTTACCACCAACATAAAATTCTAAGTATTCATTATGACTGAAAAAATTGCACTTTTCTTACGTGAAAAGGGGGATCTTCTCCATGGTCCGCCATTTTGAATTTCCAGAAATAGCCATTTTAGCTGCAAAAATGACTCTACTTGGACCATACTAGAAAATATTTGTTTATTACTTAGTAAACTTTCATGTAAAGATCAAATTCGGCAATAGGCAGCCCAGTTTCAATGAGCCGCATAGTTGCAGTACCTTTTTTGACCATTTCCTGCACAGTGTCCCTTTAATGTTTTAAATGTTTTTTGGCTCTAATTTATTTCCTTCTTTCTTCCCTGTTTCCTTTCATTTACATTTGTTAACTTTGTGAAGCACATTGAGTTGCACCTGTGTATGAAATGCGCTATATAAATAAACTTGCCTTGCCTTGCCTTGCCTTGTTCAGTGTGATGGCAACATCGGTGCCTGGTATCGGCAAGTGTTTGATGAGTACGAGTATGAGCATAATGTATTGGGGCTGATACCAGTATCAGCTACGAAACCTTTGTCACTCTCACTAACTTTCCTGTTCTCTCTCTCTCACTCTTACTGCCACTCACTGTTTCTATCTTTCTTGAAATCTTTTAATCTTTTCTTCACACAACTCAATTTCTTTGTCTTCTTGTCTTTGTTTGATTTGTGCAACTTCAGCTTAACCTTCACCCTTCTTTATCTTCATCCTCTCTCTTTCTCTCCACCCATCTTCCTGTCTGTCTGTCTGTCTGTCTCTCTCTCGCTCTCTCTCTCACTCTCTCTCCACCTCCCTCCCTCTCTCCCTCCATCTCTTACCCCTGGTTGTCTGGCCTTAGTAAGGAGTTTATTCGGTTGACTATACAGCTGAAGAGGCGTCCATGGCATGCCCTCTCTCTCCCCTCTCTCTCTCTCTCTCTCTCTCTCTCTCTCTCTCTCTCTCTCTCTCTCTCTCTCTCTCTCTCTCTCTCTCTCTCTCTCTCTCTCTCCCTCTCCCTCTCCACCTCTTACCCCTGGTTGTCGGGCCTGAGTAAGGAGTTTATTCAGTTGACTGTCCAGGTGAAGAGGCGTCCGTAGAGGACCTTGCCCATGGCATGCCCCCTCTCACTCGCTTTCTCTCTCTCTTTTTCTCCACATCTCCTTCTCTACCACCTCTCCCCTCCCCCCCTCTCTCCCCTGTCCTCCCTCCCTCCCTCCATCTCTTACCCATAGTTGTCGGGCCTGAGTAAGGAGTTTATTCGGTTGACTATCCAGCTGAACAGGCGTCCGTAGAGGGCCTTGCCCATGGCGTCCCGCACCTCGGCTGCCTTCTCCACGGTGTTGGAGCGCACGATGGTCTCTCCGCGCGTCACCACGCAGTGTGACGTCAGCGCCTCCTGCAGCTCCTCCGCACTGATGCGCAGCAGCGTGGCAGCTGGAGAGACAACACACACGCACGCACGCACACACACACACACACACACATTATACACATGCTGTGCACACACACATCCAACACAGGCATAGACATGTGCCCCCACAGCGCCCACACCAGCCGGGATCGTCACACACACATACACACAGTCATATAGACCTACACACACACAGACCTACACACACACGCATGTGCACATGCACACAGATACAGACAGACAGACAGACAGACAGACAGGCAGACAGGCAGACAGACAGACAGACAGACAGACACACACACACAAACACATTTGCTCAGTACGGGGACACACAACGCCAGCAGGCACGGACACACTCACGTAAACATATCCACCCATGCACGTGCTGACACACACACACAAACTGTACACACACACACAAACAGTTACAAAACAAAGGTTAGGCTGTCCTTTAGGTCAGCCATTTTGTCTGGTATAGCCTAAAAAAGATAAATCCAGAACGAGTATGTTTAGTACATACTGTACTATACTACTATTGCACTTCTTTTATTACAAGTGCAACAGAAACCATTGTCATAAGCACCTTAAACATCTTTCTTGATAGTATTTAGTCCCAGAGTACTTTATAAGTGTTGAATTAACGCTCTGTTTTTTTTTTACTGTGTACAGTAAGTAATACCAGCTTAGTTCCAGGCATACAACAGTACACTGGTGCACCATCTTGCCAGTCCTCCAGAGGAATTATTATTATTAGGGCAAATGGAAAGGGTTCAGCACCAGGGGAGGCTACACGCAGCAGAGGGGCTAAAAATAAACATGTGTGCACTGAACTGTACATCTGTAGTGCGTACTAATTATACCAATGCACTGTGAAGGTGGCATAATAATCACGCTAATTATTCATGCATTTTTTTCCATCAGAAGTGGTTTATGCAATACAGGCCAATGTACTGTGTCAATAATGATCTTAAATAGAGTGTTGTATACGAGTTTACACAACGTCTGGATGATGGCGCTCTCAAACATCACTGTGAGTAGCTCTAGGTACACGGCACATCTAGGCTGGGAGCGGATTGGATGAAATGTTCATATGTATTTAAATTATTTTATCTCTTTTTTGTTTTGTTTGCTTGTCCTGGTCTGTCTTGATGTTGCTTTGTATACTATCTGTCTTATGCGGATATGAACAAGTGTCTGGAAAATGAACCAAAATATTTGTATATGTTCTTTCCAGGGACCTAATGACTTGTGCAACCACCATCACTATGCCATGAGAAGTAGACATGCAAAGGCTGTCTAGTGCCGCAGCGAGGGCTACTTTGCATCTGTCCTCCTAACCTTTACCAGGGGGTTACGTAAGCCCAGAGCCGCTGTGGTGGCAGCTCACTGGCTATGTGGCTGCCAGGTGCATGGAGGTAAAGGATGTGGCAGTCAACACTGACTCAGGCTGATGACCAATGTGTGTGTGTGTGTGTGTGTGTGTGTGTGTGTGTGTGTGTGTGTGTGTGTGTGTGTGTGTGTGTGTGTGTGGATGTGTGTGTGTGTGTGTGTGTGTGTGTGTGTGTGTGTGTGTGTGTGTGTGTGTGTGTGTGTGTGTGTGTGTGTGTGTGTGTGTGTGTGTGTGTGTGTGCGAGGTCACACCAGAAGAGCACGTCCAGGTAAAAACACACACACGCGCACGCAGGCACGCAGACACACACGCAGGCACACAGACACACACGCACACACACGCATACACACACACACACACACACATACACACACACACACGCATATACACACACACACACACACACACACACACACACACACACACACACACACACACACACACACACACACACACACACACACACACACACACACACACACACACACACACACACACTGTTTTCTGTTGGTGGCAGGTCACTGGCTGTGTGGCCGTGACATGCACGCAGGTAAAGGATGTGACAAAGGCAAAAGTGACCATTGCCTGGGACCATACGTGTTCCATGGACTCCGACAATAGCAAAAAACACACTCACTGCTCTTCAGAATGGTTGTGGAATGCATGGAGGTAAAACATGCAATAAAATCACCATTGCCTGGGAACATACATGTGCTTCGGTGTCAAACCAGTAGGGCATGGTAAGGACAGGTGAACAAGCACAAACTGACTGTTCTCCAGCATGGCTGTGGAGTGCATTGAAGTAAAGCATGTGATAGTCACTATTGCCTGGGACCATACAGGGATGTTGCGGGGCTTGACATGAACTTTTTCACCCACTGGCCACTGTGGCTAGTGGTCTTCCCGAGTCACTAGCCATTCAGGTATTCCACTAGCCACCGATTTTATATCGTTTTTCTATTCTTTATCATGATAGCGTACGTCTAACCTCGGAAGATGAGGTGCTAAAGCAAGATGACTGTTTAGCTTTCAACATGGAAGTGTGTCAAGCAAATAGAAACTGAGTTACTGAGCTTTTCTTGAACTTAAATACAAACAATTGATAGCCTACAGAAAGGGCAAACAATAGAATATAGGCTATGATGCGTATGTCATACCAAAGAATAAGATGCCAGCCAAATTGGCTAGTGACACTAAACTGATTACTAGCCACAGCCAAGTTTTACCAGCATTTGGCCGGTTGGCAGGTGCTAGTGCCAAGCCCTGGTATGTTGGACCCTAACACAGAGGTGTAGAAAGTGAAAGTATTATAGTGCAGTATACTTCATTAGGTACAGTGGAATAACTGGTGTATTAACTATGGAGGAGCATGTGCGATTACATCAGTAAGAGTACTTCTAATTTTACTTTATACACCTTAAACACTTTAAACAAGAACAATCTCCCTGTCTACAGCATCGCTGTAGAGTGCATTGAGGTAAAGCATAATACCTGTATAGTCACCATTGCGTGGGACCATACATGTACGAATGTGTGCACATGTAAGTATAATGGGCTCAAACTGAGGTGTTTGGGACACAAGGACACTCTTGCCATTGTCTAGTGTGCATATATTTAAAGTGATACTCTCCCATTTTTGGAAATAAGCTTATTTTACACCTTCCCTTGAGTTAAATAGTAGGGTCCTGTACTTTCAACCGTTCTTTTGATATTTGACCTCCAAGCTATCAGTTAACATTGAGTCCTACAGTATGAGACCAGTTAGCCGCCAGCTGGTCTCATAGGACTCAATGTTAACTGCTAGCATGGAGGTAAAATTTGCACTGCCATACCCAGAGAACTGTTGAAAGTACAGGAGAACGGTAAAGCCCTATTATTTAACTCAAGGGGAGCTTATTTTAAAAAATGGGACAGTATCACTTTAAATCATGTAATAAAGTCATCATTGTCTGGAACCATGAATGCACATCGGGCATGGACAGGGCCGGTAAACAAGCACACACTCACTGTTCTCCAGCACGGCCGTGTTGCTGATGTTGCTCTTGTCCGTCTGGTGCACAGAGGCCACCGAGGCAAACTCAATGTCACCTGCATTCAAAATGGCCGCCAGGATGCTGTAAACGCTACCCAGCTCCTGAGAAACGGAGAGGAAGGGAGAGAGAGAGAGAGAGAGAGAGAGAGAGAGAGAGAGAGAGAGAGAAAGAGAGAGACAGAGAAGAGAAAGACAAAGAGAGAGAGAAGGATAGAGAGAAAGAAATAAAAAGCGAGAGAGACAGAAGAGTAGAGAAACATATTCATCAACATATTCATCATCATATTCATGCTGCATAAATCCAAGGACATGAGAGAAAGAGAAGGAGAGAGCGAGAGAGAGAGAGAGAGAGAGAGAGAGAGAGAGAGAGAGAGAGAGAGAGAGAGAGAGAGAGAGAGAGAGAGAGAGAGAGAGAGAGAGAGAGAAGGAGAGAGAAATGAAGGCCCTGCAGCATTCAGGCCAGCAGTCAGACAGATTTGCACACAACAAAGAGATGGCCACACATTGAACTGAGAATGAAAATGTGCACCATTGACACACACACACACACACGCACACGCACACGCACACGCACACGCACACGCACACACACAGACACACACACACACACACACACACACACACACACACACACACACACACACACACACACACACACACACACACACACACACTCACACACACACTCACACACACACTCACACAAATGCACACACACATTATGGACCATATGCTGATTTGATTTGAGAGCCACAAAAATGACTTTGTCACTTGCTGTCAGCTCAAGAGCGCGGCCCCTGCAACACCATTTCAAACGTGTGGCACTGGCAGCCAGCGTTAGTCAAACACTGATGGCACATCTCTATGGGTGCGTTCCAATATGCAACCTTGCGTCCTCCACTTGTGCTTGTGGCCTCGTACCAGGAAGTAATATGTCATGATGACATCACTGACAACAGCATTATATTTCAATATCTTGCAAGAGCTCAATTGTAAAGTAATTTTCTCATTTGCAAACTGGATGGTGAATGAAGAATAGTTCCCCAGAAATTGTTTCGGCTTGACTGACAACGGGGAAACGTTATTGTTTTCTCGACGAAGGAGGGGCCAGGAGGCGGGGCGAGGCCACAAGCAGAAGTGGAGGACGCAAGGTCACATATTGGAACGCAACCTATAACTCTGTCTGATTCCATGCGCTGACCATAGCCTGCCACGTCCAATAATGTCAACGCAGAGCAGCTGCATGCCTAGAGTACTCATACACCCCCGCCGCAACAGAACAGCCTGTAACGACTCCCACACACACTGTGCCATCATACAGGCTTCAAGTCTCAGATGATGTGATGGCAAATACAGAAAAATAAATAAATAAATAAATAAATGAACCGGCAGCAATCACATGAAGCATGTTGACTTGATTGCAGTGGTCAAAATTAACGATAGACCGATATATATGAGTGATTCTCTAATTCGCCTACACTTTTAAGTCCGTGGATTTTATTTGGCAATTCCACTAACTATTAACTGCATCCAATGATGTTTTGGACATTAGAAAACATTTATCTTTCATATAATACAGAAAGTGTAGACATAGCATTATTTCCCTCAGCAAGAATGAATATTTAATACTGGTTTTGGGCGTTTTCATGCCGTCCTGTTTTCCAAATGTCAGATTCAGTCTTCATATTAGCATGTAAAGAAACTTGTTTTGCCCAAGACGATTGCAAATGTTGATTCACAGTAATCATCACAAAATGACAAAACTGTCAGAAAGACCACTGTCCTTTCCATTATACATGAAATTTGCCATTTTGTGTGTGTCCACGAAAACTGTGTTAACTGTGTCACGGTCTGAAACCTCCTCCATAAATCAGTAATGGTTTGGTCTTAGGCCATACGAATAACATCACGTGATGTCATAACCTCTTTGGCAGGATACGGGAAGACTTTTTGGTAAATTTTGAGCTCCATCCTTCCATAATTTAATCCATTCTTTTTCATGTTCTCATAGCGGGAAAATTGCCTGTCAACGGTGTTATCAACATATTCATAAGAATCTGAATTAGAAATCACATGTAGAAAAACACAGATAAAGCATACAGATACATGAATTGATTAAGGTGTTGTGGTGGAACTTCTGAGGTCCTCAGTTAGCACAACACCATAAAAATGGCTGAAATGTCAACGGTGTTACCGTCAATGGTGTTACAATTAAGTATGACAGTCAGGGTTGCCAGATGAGGCTGATGATTTCCAGCCCAAAAAATGATCAAAATCCGCCCTAAAAACCCGCCCAATTCTATTGATTTATATGGCAGTGGGAAGGTTTTTCTGATAGATGCCATTTTTACCCGCACACGGCCATTCTAAGTAGCCCAATTGGGCGGGAACCAGCCCAATCTGGCAACACTGATGACAGTTGAGGAGGAGTATGTTTTTGCCAATTTATGTCCATATTGACAGACAAACAAACAAAATAATTTGTGTTCTAGGGAGATGGGTTTGTCTGCTCTGTTTTTTTCTCCTAAAAAAGTGCCGACTTGTTCCCCTGCACTGTTTACCGTAACACAGTTGAGTAACACGGTTGACTGTTTTGAAAGTGTTTTTGCGCTATTGATCCCTTATGTGTTGGAAAAATCCTATGAACATACACTAGGGATTATCTCTGGAGAAGGAAGTCTTGTGTAAGGAGGGTGACTATATTCAAATCAGACGTTACAGGGATTTATGATGAAAAATGTGTCAGTCTGTATCACAGTGACTCATAAAATCCTACTTATGAAGCTCAACAATCACATTTTCTATATCAGTTGCACAGATTAATGACAACATTACTGCTAAGGGACATAAGCACTTTCAAACATATATTGTTTCAACTCTGTAGTATTTTTATATATGTTTGAAATGACATAGTATTTGTCCATAACACTGTTGACAAAATAATTAAGCAAATGTTCGCTTTCATTAGAGTATTTATCAAATGATTTAAGATTAAGCTTGGCAATTTGTTTGCTTGGAAACTTAAATATATACACTATGTAAACATCTAGGTCATTTAGTTGAAAAAAAGTACTGATAATTGACATTTTGCTTTTGCCAAAAGCGTAGGGGAATCGTAGAATCACTCACATATCGGTCCGATATTTGCATTTTTTAAGTGTATCCGTATCGGCCGATACGCGTGTGATTTTGGCCGATACGCAATATTTATTATTTTATGTCATTCGGGTTTTTTTTTAAAGAACCAAGACACTTTATTTTTTTATTACTTGATTGTTAGACATTACTTGATTGTTAGAGTGGGTGTTTAAATGTTACAAGTTCTACCTCAATTTGATAATGTTAAAGGAATGTTTATTTTTAACTTGAGACCTGGAATATTTGTAATCTTTTAAACCTTTTTTTAAAACCCATATCAGCCCCAAATATCGGGTATCGGAAATCGGGTATCGCCCAAGGGTCATGAAAAAAAAAACGCTATCGCATCGGCCATTAAAAAACCTGTATCGGTCGACCCCTAGTCAAAATAGCTGTCCATTTCCCCAGTCACAGTCACTTGGCAATGATGATGACCACGACGATGATTGTTTATGTTTACAGTTACCGTGGCAATTGTGATGAGACATCATGTGGGACGTGGGAGAGCATCAAACAGTATCTCTATTACCCTGGTGTTCATACTACACAGCATTAAAACATCCTCACTGCCGATTGGAGGACAGCCACTGGCCATTTTGAAGTGATCTATGAAGTTCACCAAGGCACTGTGTTTATGGGGGACAGGGGGAGAACAACATACAACACTGTATCTCTATCACCCTGGCCTGGCCGTCCTTTTTTGCAGAGTATTATATATCTCCTGGCCACCCAGATTTCAAGGGGACCCACCAAGAATCGAGGGCTGACCCATCAGAGGTTCTGTGTTGACAAAGTATCTAACATTTCCATTGGCCAATTTCAACATGCAGTTATATTTATCTTGCTACCCTTGACTTGTCAGTACCTGATAATCTCCCTGCCCATTCTAATGTGAGCATGGTTGGTTTACGTTCAAAAAACGTACTCAAACTGCCATCCGAAAACCTATTGCTGTGTGTATGAGGTGTGGATTTTACCAAACTTTTGGAATGATATTTGGAGTATGTTGGGATTAGGAAGGGTAACATAAGCAATACAGCATGTGGCATTTCCCCAGAAACAGCGCTTGGGAAGGAATGGGGGTTCCATGAAGGGGTTAATGGTTTACATTGCATTACATTACATGCCATTTGCTGTACACTCTTCTACATAGTGACTAGCTAAGAGGACAGTCCCCTTGAGATCTGAAGGGCTACATGGCATGCTCAAGGACACCCTCCGCTAGCTGTGGTACGGTATAGTGTAGTAGTGCAGGAGTGTGGCAGTTATTCTCTCCACCATCCAGAGTGTTTTTTTCTGTGAGTAAAGCCATGCGAGTCCCAAAGCATCCTAATCAGGGATGTTGAAAGCATGGGGGTAAAAGGCAGTACTGAGTCACCACATACATGAGGGCCCCATAGGCAGTTGTTATTTGTACACATTACATAATATCATATGAAATATTCAGGTGGGGGGGGCAGTGAAGTGGAGTCCATAAGGCCCAAAATGTAGTGCTACACCCTCGATCCTAGCTATTGGCCAGATGTGCTATTTGAGGATGGGAAGGAACTCTGTATTCTGACTGCCTGAACAACTCTGCCTGGGGCTGAATAGTATTTTCCTTTTCTGTTTATATTGGCAACTCATCCATGATCATAGACATCTTGTATTTGCTTGCTTGCAATCGAGTTGGTGTCCTTCTCTGTCCATCTTCCCTTTCCCTTCTTTCTTCTCTGTGAACGTGGGTCTGTGTGTGTGTGTGTGTGTGTGTGTGTGTGTGTGTGTGTGTGTGTGTGTGTGTGTGTGTGTGTGTGTGTGTGTGTGTGTGTGTGTGTGTGTGTGTGTGTGTGTGTGTGTGTGTGTGTGTGTGTTTGTGTGTGCATGTGTGTGTGTGGGTGTGCGTGTGTGTGTTTGAAGCTTTGAAGCGGTGACCAAACAGGCAATAACCCTTATCTAATTCCCAGCAACCTCAGTCTGTCTGTCATATGATAGGACACCTGCTTTCTTGTCATTTACAAAGGTCGAGCCAGGCCGCAGATGTAACATAGCAGTGATGGTAATGGAAGAAGTGGCAGGCAGGCTTGGGCTCTGTGTTGGAACTGTGACTTTTTTTTGGTAAAATCAGTAATGAAGTCGTGGTACTGCACCTCCAGGGTGAATCCTATGACTTTGAAGCACTGCTCCACCGCCTCAAACTGCTCCTTGTAGAAGGTGTTGCCCATGATGTCTGCCATCAGCTTGATGTGATCGCTGTGAAGATATCTGATGGACAAAGAGGGGGAAAAAGAACAAACATAAGGTAAGGGTTGAGAAGAAAAAAAGCTGTTAACTGTTCCGCAAAAAAAGAACACAGACAATTATAGTGTGTCAGAGGAAGGTTAAAATTACACAGTGTGAGAAAAAAAAACCTACTTGGGAGTTTTGCTGTCGGAAAGCTTGTAGTGGGCGAGTTTCTTCCGCTCAGACAGGCCAGCATAGATGTAATAGAAAATGTGGAAATTCCTCTCTCCTCTGTGGGAAAATAACACTGCAAATTACAAAAGATCTACTACTAGACCTTGTGACTTAGCTAATAATGTCCAACAATAGAAAAGTGGATTTAGGACTCAAGAAATAATAATGTGTGAGAGCTAGCCAATTTTAGAAAAGATGTTTGGGCAAAACCCATACACCATGTCCCACAGTGCAGATTGCGGGATTCTTTCTTGCTCAAAGTATAAAGACACTGCACATCCTTGCCGATGACAATTTAATGTAATGCAAACTGGCATTGGCAAGAGTGTGTGGTGTCTTTACACTTTGAGCAACTCTGCCTACGTCTACATGTACCATGTGTTTTCTCATTCATAAAACAGACTGATATTGTTATTAAGACATTTTAATGACACCAATTGTTTCTGCTGGTGCTGTGCCGTTGCAAAATCATACATGTTTCTCACTGATAAACTACGCAATTTCAGTTGCTTTTATCTCTTTTGCAAACATTCTGCAAACCATCATTTAGGTCAGGGCCAGGGCCATGTGAAGATAGATGCAGTTAATTTTCTGTGCGCCTTTTCTTTTCTTCCACAATAATAACCACAGGCTTGGAGCATGACCTTACCACGCTCATCGTTCATAGCTATCATCAGTGTTAACTGTTCAATTTGCACCGACCACTCTAGTGAGTTCGCCCACATTTCAAGACTATCCCCCGAGGCTTCGCAGCACTAGATAATCATCTAAACACACAAGTTGTTGACTCAAATGCGGGCGTTTTACCTTCCCAGGAAAGGTCAGTATCTCTTTGGGGGTGCTACTTGATTAAACTGAAATAAAGTACAAAAGACTTCTTCTGTTTAATCAGATCCACATTTCTCACTGGAGGGGAAAACAACAAGCAGCCGTAAAGGCCTGCACGGTCTCCTGGTACTTGTACATGTGCGTGCGTGCGTGCGTGCGTGCGTGCGTGCGCGCGCGTGCGTGCGTGCGTGCGTGCGTGCGTGCGTGCGTGCGCGCGCGTGTGTGTGTGCACGCGTGCGTGCACCCGTGTGAGTGTATGTGTGTGTGTGTGTGTGTGTGTGGCCGCGTGTAAGCGTGCATGGGTGTATTCGTGAGTGTGTGTTCGCCTGTGTGTTTGTGTGTTTGTGTGTGTGTATCTGTGTGTGTGTGTGTATGTGTGTGTGAATGCGCGTGTGTGCGTATATGTCAATGTGTGTGTGTGTGTTTGTGTGAGAGGGGTGACCTTATGTTCGAGATTCTTTGATCAAAGACAGGAGCCTTATCTCCTCCCCCTTGACCCACATTACATCCCCACAATGAGCTGGAGAGATGGGCCGATGAGAGCACGTGGATTAGCTGCAGAGCTAGGCGGTAAATGCCAAAAGCCCCCGAGAGAGAGAGAGAGAGAGAGCGAGAGAGAGAGAGAGAGAGAGAGAGAGAGAGAAAGAGAGAGAGAGTGTGTTGAGTGAAAAATGTAAACTGTCTCTGATCTGTGGTTGGGCTTAATCAGACACAGCTAAATAAATAGCACATCCCAGGGGGAGTGTTTTCCTCACCGATACATCAAGATGGGTACGGCTAACTTCGCTAAGATAATACTAGTTCTAACATGCTGTTCTACTCCGAGCTGTGTAACAGAGTGTAGAACCTTTGCTTGCATAGCAACACAGAATGTTGGGAGAGTGAAAGTTCTAAAGAATATATTGGTTCGTAGACTATTATGTGGAAGTTTAGAACCTTATGCTAATGTAGAACACTTTTGATTTCGAATCTCTCACCAATTCTCAAACGTTGAAAACAAAGATCTGCAATTCTATCGAATGCCGTGCAGTAATTAGCAAATGGTTGGCGTACTTATAGCTCACTGTTTGCTGTTAGACTCCTGACAATGGGAGATTTCCAATGGTAAGCGTTTGGAGTGCGTGCACATTCAAATAAACAGGCGTCGGACGAAACGTGATCAAAAAAAAGAAGGAAGATCCGCACACTGTAGCTGCTCCCAGTTTATTGTACACGTTTTGAACAGTCTGGTCTTTGTCAGGTGTAGGTGCGTCAGTTTTAGGCCTTGCACTTACACAGCCTGGTGGATGACGCGAGATTTCTCCAGCAGGTACTCTGAGATCTGGGCCCCCACCACTGTTCCGCCAACCGTGAACTTCATCTCCAGGTACTTGCCAAAGCGGCTCGAGTTGTCATTGATGACTGTGCAGGCATTGCCAAAGGCCTCCACAAGGTTGTTTACCAGAATGATCTTCTCTTGGAGTGTGCGATTATTAGCCTGGAACATAAGCCAAACATTTGGACAGCATGACTAGATTTAATACTACAGCTAGCACATTGTCTGTCCTGATTAAAGATATGAGAAGAGACACAAAAGGCACTAGCTGATTAATATTCCGTGCGCACCCACAAGCTTATTATTCAAGGTTTTGTCAGTTCATCATGAAAGACAGTTCCCATTCCTTTAAATCAGATGCGTTCTCGTCCCTCTTGAATGAAATCACCGAATGAAGAGAAAGGGCTCCCCTTCTAATGCTAATTTCTCATTACTTTACAAAATGGCCGCTGTCACTTTGAAACGACTCACTCTGAATCTACCCAATCACGACACATCATCATAATGAAAGACGGGCGCCCAGGACCCAGATTGACTGCTGGGCTGATCTGTCAGAGGGAAATGGCTTTCTTGTCAGCTAGACCAGAAAGGTTTTGGAGAGATGACAATGTGCCACCACTTTTGTTTTGGTACCATCACCCCCCTCTACTCTGTACTGAGGACAAACACATAGCACTTCTGAGGGGGACAATAAGGGAGGGAGCTGACTGAAAGGAGATTCATGATAATAATAACAACAACAACAACAACAATAATGAAAGTGAAAGTGAAAGCCCATTGGGAAACTCCAACTCCCATTGTCATTGTGACACAGCACTCCACAGCACACAAGTGAACACTGCACACTGCACACAACGAAATTGCATTTATGCCTCACCCGTGCAAGGGGGCAGCCTTCAGTGGCGCCCCATGGGGAGCAGTGCGGTGGGACGGTACCATGCTCAGGGTACCTCAGTCATGGAGGAGGATGGGGGAGAGCACTGGTTGATTACTCCCCCCACCAACCTGGCGGGGTCGGGAGTCGAACCGGCAACCTCTGGGATGCAAGTCTGACGCCCTAACCGCTCACCCATGACTGCCCCTATAGTATAGTATATATATATATAGTATAGTATAGTACAGTATAATAATAATGATAATAATAACTTGATTTTACTGTATATAGCGCCTTTCAAGGAACCCAAGGTTGCTGATATGAGTGGGTGGGCGAAGGTAGGAAGGGCTGCATAGCACCAAATCCTGAGCCCTATGCACAGGTACATGTACCTACACCCCATGCAACCCATTCTAACCCAATTGCAATAAAATACAATCCACAGGCAAACAAAATGTAGACTTATCCTAGCCTACTTTTCATCAAACTATGCAGGGGTGGACAAACTGGATTGGAAAAGTAAGTCCTACCAGATATTCCTTTCTGTCAGTGCTAAAACAGGCAAATTAGCTTATGAACATGGCTGAAGGCCTGTGGAAATTAAAATCAGCCAGTACATCAAATTGGCTGAAGCACATACATGTATGTGGCAGGGTTTTTATTTTCGGAACCGGGGATGTCCGTCCCTGCCACTACGCCATCACTGCGGTCAGTATTACCTTGCCCAGGACAGTGAGCTGCTGCACCAGGAGATGGGCACTCTCTGTCTTCCCAGCACCACTCTCTCCACTGATCACTATGCACTGCAACACACAAAACATATAGCAGTGAGAGAGAGAGAGAGAGAGAGAGAGAGAGAGAGAGAGAGAGAGAGAGAGAGAGAGAGAGAGAGAGAGAGAGAGAGAGAGAGAGAGAGAGAGAAGTTGGTAGTATCCCCATTAAAAAACTACTTGTAATTAGACCCTTTAATAGGAAGGTGTTGTTGTACCTGATCAGAGTTGTAGGAAATCATGGACTGATAGGCAATGTCTGCCACAGCAAATATGTGTGGGGGGTTGGCCGTCCGCTTGGCTCCAATGTACATCTTTGTGTGCTGCAATGAGAAACGCAAAATGAAAAGGCAAAAGATGATGGCAGAAAGTAATGTTATGACATTTCTGATTTAATCTTACTTGATAATTATTACTAAATACAGAAGCAGATGATTTTAATAATTGAGTTGCAAATATAGAGCACATTTAATGTCCAGAAATGACACACACAGACACATAGACAGAAAAAAACTTTGAAACGCTTGCATAGGGTACATGCACGCACGCACACACACATGCACACACACACACACACACACACACACACACACACACACACCGACACACACACACACACACACAAACACACACACACACACACACACACACACACACACACACACACACACACACACACACACACACACACACACACACACACACACACACACACACACACACACACACACACCTCTGACGTGTAGATGTCCATGTCTCGAAAGGGGTTGACAGCAATGAGTATATCCCCAACGTATGTGTAGATCTGCTCTGAGGCGTAGCGGACTCTCAGCTGCTCGGTGACAGTGTTCTGTTCAAAAACAGTGACATTATACGTATTATATTATATTACGCGCACGCACACACATGCTCAGGCATGCAGACACCCACACTCACACATCCAACATACACACACATACACACGCACACGCACGCACGCACGCACACACGCACACTCACACACACTCGCACACGCACGCACGCACGCACACACGCACACTCACACACACTCGCACATCCAACATACCACCACCTCTGCTGACAGTGTTCTATTCTCAAGGGACAGCAATTACATGTTCACTCTCACAAAAAACTTCTGTAGTGACAACCACCACCAGTGACAGTGTTACTATGTTCAAAAACCATGACAGAAATAATGTTCACGGCTCACATGGTCAACAAAAAACACACTACTGTATGTAGACTGCAGTATTCTTTTCGACACCAATTCCAGAAAAGCATGAACAGACTCACATAATAAGAAACAAAACAAAAAACACACTACTCTGTAGTGACAACCAACCCCAGTGGAAATATTCTGTTCAAAAGCAATGACGGCACTTCACGCTCACATCACCAATACAAATACACACACACACACACACACACACACACACACACACACACACACACACACACACACACACACACACACACCATGAAAAGGACCTTCTCTGGATGACAATCCTACTTTGAGTACCACACACATGTCCATCTACTATCTATATGTTCATCCAAGCAGATACAACTGAACATGAACACTCCTCTTCCGTCTTTAAATCTTCTGAGTTAATAAAATGCACCATAGTCCAGACATGGCACATACTCAACTGAACAGAACAAGACCAACATTGCGTGCAATCATTTGTTGTAGAAAATATGATGCTATATCTTGCTCCAACCTGACAACACACAGCACATTCTCCATTGCTTACAGCAACAAAAACAACACAGACGCGTTCTTCTTGCACACACACACGCATACAAAGACACACACACACATACACGCATGCACACACACACACACACACACATACACACAAACACACACACACAAGCACACACACAGAGCTTTTTCATCATCTTAAATCATCCCAAGGATACTATAATCAAAAACAGAAACATAAGACAAAAACAGTAACTGATGTGAATTCAGAGCAAGTGGTGCAGGTAACCAGGGGAGGCGGCAGGGGAGAACTAAGGGGCCATTTGTCCAGGAAGAGAGAGAGAGAGAGCCCAAAATTGGGTTTTCGTGATGCATTGAATGGGGGCCCTTTCAGATGACTTTGTCCTGGGCCCGGCAAAAGCTGTCAGCGGGCCCAAAGGTAACAGCAGGTGATCGCTATCACTCTGGGCATCAGACAAAGCAGGAGGATGAATTACCTGCGGCATGCATCATGCGTCACACACACACACACACACACACACACACACACACACACACACACACACACACACACACACACACACACACACACACACACACACACACACACACACACACACACACACACACACACACACACACAGCAACCTGCTCCCATTCATATTCCTCCCACATACGTGTGGAGGCAGAGTGTTCAGAAGCGGAGATAAAGCACCCTATACAGGTCTGCAAATAACACTGTCAGTCATATACGTATGTGGACACCAAGGCCAAGGTCAGTGAGAAAAAAGATGGATATCAGAGTTTCATTCAGTGAAAAACAAACCCTGCTTCATATAAACCTGATAACATCCGGAATGAGCTGATAGGAATGAGAATCATACAAAGAATCAGACATGTAGAAGGGCTCTAATCATCTATGATGTGCATGGTACACAGGTAGAACACAACGGTAGATGTACTCATGTCTAATTCTGAATGTTGTCCTGGGAGCTGGAAAATTACTTTCAGTGGACAAAAATCCGCACTTATCATTACTTATGTACCAAATTCCACCATGTCCACATGCAAACGCATATCGGCCCCTAAGCCTTAAATGGCGCATCTGCATGTGTACTATGGTGGTATTTGATAAATAAATAATGACACTGCACTTGCGAGTGTAGATTTTTTTTTCTCCTATTTGAGTTTGAAACTTTTTCGTGCATCCAAAATGCTAACCTCCATCCCTCACCTCATCCAGGACCTCCATGGTTGCCAAGTCGTCTACAGTGTCATGCGCCGCCTCCTTGGCACCTTTCAGGCCGTTCTTCTTCTTGGTGTGTATCCGTTCATGCCTGAAACACAGTGTGCTTGTTTTGTTATTGGTCATTGCATAAAAATGACATTCGTTTAGCTTTGCATTAGGGATATCAAGAGAAATGCACACAACCACAATCACAACCACATTCATTGGGGTTGGGGGGTGGGGTAGGGGAAACCAATTTAGACAGAACACAGTTTATACATCATCAAATAAACGTTAATAGACAGTATTTCAGAACTGACAACATTAAAATAATGTAAAATAGGAAAAAAATGTTAGCCTGAGGGAAGGGATGGGGCTACATGTACACACATGGGATGATGTGGGATTTCTTATATGGGGAGTTTCATTACGCTGTTAATAGAAACTAAATGATTTCTATTAAATTTGAAAATTTGTTTGCTATTACTGGGTACTTG
Source organism: Engraulis encrasicolus (assembly GCF_034702125.1). Taxonomy (NCBI): domain Eukaryota; kingdom Metazoa; phylum Chordata; class Actinopteri; order Clupeiformes; family Engraulidae; genus Engraulis; species Engraulis encrasicolus. The sequence goes on along the minus strand of NC_085865.1, from coordinate 33,436,514 downwards.
ATTTCTACATTTTCCCCCACATGAAATATGTTGGTGTGCCATAATGGATGTAGTAATCACATGACTTGCCATACGTCAACAATGGATTTTACAGCTGTATTTACTTTATTTACAGAAGCAGATGTATTTCCCATCATTCCTCTCTTCAGTAGATGACGCACATCTTAGTACAGGGTCAAGGTCTATGTGTCATAAAGTAAAATACACATTTCCCTATAAATGCATACATACTACATACAGGGCCACTGACAACTTTGACTTGGCCCAGGATGACATAATCTGAGAGCCAACCCCTCCCCTCGCTCCAAATTAGGGACCTAATACTGACCTGGGCCTGGGACAATTTACTTCATTTACCCCTGCTCAGTTTCCCTGCATACATACTGTTACATAGGCCTACATACTGTGGGCCTACCGTATGTGCCTTGCCCTATATTTGCTGAGGCAGTGCCTGAGTAGGAGTATTCCCCAGAGCAGGGGCGGAGCTATAGGGAGGGCGAGCAGGGCACTTGCCCCTGGGCCCAGGGCCCTCCCGTATTGGTGGTGGGGGCCCTATTGTGAGCTTGGCAAGCTGTACAGGGGGCCCAATAAGTGTCTTGCCCAGGGGCCCTGTGTGCAATTGTTCCGCCACTGCCCCAGAGTGCTCTATGTAATTCTATGGCGCTGTACAATTGGCTCAGTTTAACACTGTGTATGGCCCTGGGGCCTGGGGGGGAGGGGCTCTCTGGGGAGAGATTAAGCCTGGGGCAGGTGTTTAGCAAGACCGCTTGAGCTACACACAGGGTCTGTAACCATACACTTAGGGGCACGAGCAAACAAGAAAAAGACTCATTATTATACCCTTAGAACAGTGATTCTCAAAGTGTGGTCCGGGGACCACTAGTGGTCCGCGACAGAGCTCAGGTGGTCCGCAAGGGGATTTCTAGTTTTCCAAGACAAGCTAGCAGTAGGGTTTATTTGTAATATTATTACAAAGGCATGCATAGCTGTCATATTTTCACCACAACAAGACGGGCATGGAATGTAAATTAATGGGAATTACCGGTAAGTAATCTGCATCGATATCAGCAGTGTCAAATTAGCACCCGTCAACTGTCAATTCAGTTGACAGGTGGTCCCTGAACATTTTTGGGGGAACAAAGTGGTCCTCGGTCTGAAAAAGTTTGAGAAACACTGCCTTAGAATGATACTACTGTATTAATTTAGCCCTTTGCTCACAGAAGAAAAATCTGAGTTGTATGTATTAATATCATCAGTTGATGGAAAGCAAATGCACCATCAAAAGGTTCACATTAAGCTGCATACTGCACCAAGTTCACCCATGCAGATTAGCGCTGTTGTGATCAATCATGAAATAGAAATTTATACTAAATTGGAAGCTATAAGTTACTGAAGTACCTTACATTACATTACACATCATTATTTAGTTAGTTTGTTTGTAAATGATTCCCTATAAATATGACCAAGATATGAAAGACTGAAAGCAGAGGATTTGGTTTTATTTACATTCTGCACAAAGGGGATTGGTTGATTGGGAATGAGGGATCCGGGGGAACATCTATGTTCTGGGATCTGATTGGGTGAGGCTAGCAGCCATCTACAGTCCTATTTGTTCTTGTTACAGTCAGAATCCCCTACCTGCCATCACCCTCTGCATCTGTGTCGGACTTTCCATGTTGGCTTAAATGACAAAAAATGAGGTTAAGGCTTTTGAGGAAGAGCAGGAAAGCAAGAGGCTTCTGTAGCTCTGTCTTTCTCTCTGTGTTTTTCTGTGAGTGTGTGTGTGTGTGCGTGCCTGCTTATGTGTGTGTATGCATGCGTGACACTTGCATAATATACTTCACATGCTATGAGTTGACATGTGTGTGTGTGTGTGTGTGTGTAAATGTGTTTTTCGGCGTGCCGTAAGATTATGAAAAATGTTTTACAAGTGTATGTGAGAGAGAGACAGAGTGCATCTTTCTGCCTGACAATGAACACAATAACTGTAAAAACAACAACAAAAAGAGTCAAAATGAAAGCAAAATTAGCAATGTCCATCTCCCATGGTTCAGACAGATGTCAACCGGGCCCTCTCCTTGTGCCAGCCATTTTACCTTCACCCAGACTTGCACTTGTGCCTGGAGCTACAAACTCAACTCAATCTCGTTATTTTCATGCATCAACTGTGCGTAGTCGTCCGTCCGTGAAGAAGGCCAGGAGAATAAGCCTCTTTGCGGGGTTAAAATGGAAGTCTTCCCTTGTGAGGGCACTGCACTGTACTGTAAGTGCACGACCCTAGTCATGATCTGCATGACCTAAGCAGGACAGTAGCTGCTCAGTGTAATAGACTTACAGTACTGTACGAGGCCACTGCATGGGCCCTATGGAGATCTGCAAAACTAACTGAATATCTGTCTCCATGTTTCTGTCTCTGTCTCTCTCCTTCCCTGTATATCTGTCTCTGTATCTCTCTGTCTCTGTGTATGTCTCTCTCTTTGTCTCTCTCTCTCTCTCTCTCTCTGTATATCTCTCTCTGTATCTCTCTGTCTCTGTCTTTCTCTCTCTCTCTCTCTCTCTCTCTCTCTCTCTCTCTCTCTCTCTCTCTCTCTCTCTCTATCTATCTCTCTCTCGCTCTCTCCTTCTCTCAATCACTCGCTTTCGGAGCATATAATAAGTGAGCATTGGAAAGGTGAAGGCACCACGTCACTTTAAAACTGTCTTTCTCGGCTGACCAGAGAGAGTGTAACAGACTTAAAAGGCCACTGGGCTCTGTGGAGACCCAGTAAACTCTCACTCACTCTCTATATATCTCTCACTCATGGACCATCTAGAAAAGCTTCAAAGAGAGGTGGTCACCAAATGTTAGTGTAGATGGGGTCGCCGGCGGGCCTATTTAATATTTGCTGAAAATATTTAACTACATCACAACAACATTGCTATGACAGTACAGAGAGCCTTAAGAAACAGATTAAGACATAGCCATTACAATTTTGGTGACAGTAAGGTTATGACATAGGCTCTGAGCTAAGGGGTTAAGACCTTAAAGGCATCAGGTCACTTTAAAACAGTGTTTCTCAGATTACGAGAGTGTTTAATAGACTTACTGTACAGAGACTTAAAGTACAGTAAATTCTCTCTCAGTCACTTGTACAGTATTTAGTGAGTGGGCTTGAGAAAGGTAAGTGAAAGGTCACTCTTGGTGTTAGCCCACTTTAAGACAATGAAGGCATATGGCACTCTTTCTTAGCTTATGACTGTCATTCATTCGCTCTCTCTCTCTCTTTTGTCTTCCTCAAAGTTCAAATCTTTGAACCTTTTTAGCATGATTCTGGATCGATACAGCATAAACAGAAAACAGTGTCTATGTCTCAAACAATCTCTCTCTCTCTCTCTCTCTCTCTCTCTCTCTCTCTCTCTCTCTCTCTCTCTCTCTCTCTCTCTCAGTCTCTCTTTCCCCCCCCTCTCATTTATCTACCTTGTTTTCTCCACGCTGCCCATCTGCTGGTTGACTTCGATGAGCTCCATCAGCTGTTTCTGCAGGGTCTTCTCGCATCCAACGGTCTGCTTGATGAAGGCATGCTGCAGCAGGTCCAGCACATTGGGCCGCAGCTCAAAGTCCTTGATCAGACACCTGGGTGGTGGGAGACACATGGGACGGAAAGTGAATCCCTGATCGCCCCCCGCCGCTTCCGACAGCATTGCAGCAGCGCACTTATTTTTGAATCTGACACAAAAATCTGGTTCACTCTCCCGCCCGCACACGGTTTAGCAAAACAAGCACAGTGGATGGTGGCAGGTGGATTCAACAATCGAGCGAGCGGCTCAGAGAAATTGGACTTGAATCGCAATCAACAGCCGACCTTGGCCCAGCCAGGCCGTGCGGTTAGAAAACAATGGAATCGAATGTTGGCGGAGCACAGAGTACTCTAAACTTTGTTGGAGCCTGTGTGTAGCAGGCTTAAGGGAAAGTACAGCATGTTGTTTGGGTCTCGGCTCAAAGTCCCTGATCAGACACCCGGAGGAGGGGAGAGGGGAGGGGGGGCTTGGGAGGGAGAGTGAGTAAGTAAGTACAGTACTGTATACCCTGCATGTTGTGTGGTATGGAGAGAGGGAGCGAGATGACTAAACGAGTAAACAAAAGGGTGTTGTGCATTGCATACTGAAAGTGGTACTGCTAAGTTAATCCGATTTTAATTAAGTTGACTACCATTATACGTTCTACCAAGTTATCAGACTAAAAAATATGTTTCGATTGCACTGTGGACATAGATTTGACATTAGATGGTGTTATATTTTCATGTTCTGGGTTGTTTATTGAATAAGACACACACTGACTAAAACTCAACCAAAGGGAAATAATGCATAAAATTCAGTGAGAAAGTTCTCCGGGTGTACAATTTACCACACAACCATACTGGTGTTGGTTGATGTTTTTGTGATGGTAACACTTTATTTTAGGGATACATCTATTATCACTAATACATACAATGTTAATGCCTGGATAAGTAACTTGTAAGTCATGTACTAAGCAAATGCTAAGGCCTACTAGGTCCTTACTCAGGTTAAATTGGTAATAAATCCCTTATTGTGCATGAACAAGACATTTGTGAATACATGCCTAACAAATGTTTGATTTTGCTTTGTACATGCCTTACAAGTTACTTACACGGGTACATTGTATGTATTAGTGCTAATAGTATCCCTAAAATAAAGTGATACCTTTGTGATTAGCATTGTGTGCATAGCAACCTGGTTAAAGGGGGAAACAAATGGAGGCATGTATGCAGGGCTCCAAATTAACTTTTTTCATCACAAGCCAAAATCGCTAGTAGATCATACTAGCCAAACATACACTCTCTAATAGGTCAAAGTGGCTAGTAAGTTGGTCTTTTCTACCAGCCAAACTGAAATTTCACCAGCATTTGGCCGGTTGGCTAACATCATACATAAGTAGGATGCATTTACAATCATAGTAAGAGCACCCAAAGTGAATTAGAGGTTCATGTCTCACCATTAAATACAAACACAGCCTCTCTCCCTCAAACACACACGCACGCACACACGCACACACACACATGAAGATAGGCTTCAATGGAAGAAACGGTTTTAAACATGGAGAGCAGTTTGCCAATAAATGCCCTGTTCAGAGGCACTTCAACAAGGTAAAAGAGACCAATCCACACGCACACCTTATCAATGCTTCCTGACTCACATTTTCACATGCCACACACAGTGTTACTGTGTTCTGTTTAAATGTGCATTGAAGTTCAATGGATAGTTTTTATTATTTGCTTTAACCATTGCAGAATGTGTAGTTTTACAACGTAGTTACAGCTAAGAGCCAATGTGTTGTGAAACCAATTTAATTTAACAGTTAACGCTACTTGTATAATGACCATTCACAGGACACTCTGCTGGCCATAGGCTTACTCACGGGCTACTCTGAGGATCTGATCATACTTGATTATTATTAATGTGTAAACACACGTGGGAATTATCTTTCCACTGAAGCAGCTATATCTTATCTCAGCAGCTCGGAGGGCATAAGCTCCTTATAACATCACATGGGCAGACAGAGGCCAAGGGGGGAGGCAGGTGATTCATTCAGGGGGCTTTTTATATACTATGAGCCTTTACAGCCACTGAGATCACTGGTCTCTACTCAGTAGTCTTATGTACAATGTGATGATGATGGCGTAATGGGCACAATTATGACCATTTCAGAGTCCTTGCTGGGCAGGCTTTGTTGTTGATTGAAATGGCTAATGGGAGAAATTATTGGATGCAATTATCTGTCTGGACAACAGCCATGCGCTTACGGCAGCTGCTTATAACACACTTCCCACTGGGGGTCTGGTGTGTGTGTGTGTGTGTGTGTGTGTGTGTGTGTGTGTGTGTGTGTGTGTGTGTGTGTGTGTGTGTGTGTGTGTGTGTGTGTGTGTGTGTGTGTGTGTGTGTGTGTGTGTGTGTGTGTGTGTGTGTGTGTGTGTGTGGTGTGTCACACCTGCATAATTTGTCTAGATCTCAACGGGATATGACACATTACACCATTACATGAGATCCAACACTAACACACACACACACACACACACACACACACACACACACACACACACACACACACACACACACACACACACACACACACACACACACACACACACACCCGCCTCAAAATAACCTTTCACATCAACACTGCATCCTTCACCACAGAACGAGAGAGAGAGAGAGATCTCTCTCTCACACACACACACACACACACACACACACACACACACACACACACACACACACACACACACACACACACACACACACACACACACACACACACACACACACACACACACACACACACACACACACACAATATGCCCATCTGCCCAGTGGTACTTACTTGCTGATGAAGTTGTTGAAGTCACTGGTCCAGATCTCTGGCTGGTGTAGAGTTGGGGGCGGATTCCTGTCGGGGGAGGAGGAGAAGAAAGGATGAGAGGAGAGAGTTGAGGATGAGAGGAGGGAGGAGGGAGGAGAGGAGGAGAGGATGAGAGGAAGAGAGGAAGAGAGGAGGAGAGGAGGAAGGAGAGGAAGATAGGATGAGAGGTTGAGAAGAGGTAGGAGAGAAGAAGAAGATGAGAGGATGAGAGGAGGGAGTAGAGGATGAGAGGATGAGAGGAGAGAGGTGAGGATGAGAGGAGGGAGGATGAGAGGACGGAGGAGGGAGGAGAAGATGAGAGGAAGAGAGGAGGAGAGGAGGAGAGGATGAGAGGAGGAAGGAAAGGAAGATAGGATGAGAGGATGAGAGGAGGGAGGAGAGGAGAAGAAGGACCAGAAGATGAGAGGAGGGAGGAGAGGATGAGAGGATGACAGGATGAGAGGAGGGAGGAGATGATGAGAGGATGAGAGGAGGGAGGATATGATGAGAGGATGAGAGGATGAGAGGAGGGAGCAGAAGAAGAGAAGATGAGAGGAGAGAGGTGAGGATGAGAGGAGGGAGGATGAGAGGACGGAGGTGGGAGGAGAAGATGAGAGGAAGAGAGGAGGAGAGGAGGAGAGGATGAGAGGAGGAAGGAGAGGAAGATAGGATGATAGGATGAGAGGAGGGAGGAGAGGAGAAGAAGGACCAGAAGATGAGAGGAGGGAGGAGAGGATGAGAGGATGAGAGGAGGGAGGAGATGATGAGAGGATGAGAGGATGAGAGGAGGGAGCAGAAGAAGAGAAGATGAGAAAAGGGAGGAGAAGAAGAAAGCATGAGAAGGGGCAGGAGAGGAGGAGAGGAGGAGAGGATGTGTTAGGGTAGATTAATGGAGAGATAGGATTGAGCAAGGTGACTGTGACCA